>NC_133461.1:32342500-32565000 GCF_048565385.1 Saimiri boliviensis
GGTGGGAGGATCACTTGACCCTAGGAGGTTGAGGCTGCAGTGAGCCATGACCATGGCATTGCACTCCAGTCTAGGAGACAGAGCAAACAAAAAAAAAGAAAAAAAGAAAAGTTTGGAGGTACAGAAATAATCAACTTGGATTTGGGCTGAATAATCCTCATAACACAGGTCTCTGCTGGGGGCAGTGGCTCATGCCTGTAATCTCAGAATTTTGGGAGACAGAGGTGGGAGGATCACTTGAGTCCAGGAGTTAAAAACCAGCCTGGGAAACATGGCAAAACCCCAACTATAGAAAAAACACAAAAAAACTGGCAGAGCATGGTAGCATGTGCCTGTAGTACCAGCTACTAGGGAGGCAAGGTGGGAGGATGGTGTGAGCCCAGGAGGTCAAGGCTGCAGTGAGCCATGACTGCACCACTGCATCAAATGATGCCTGCCTGAGCAACAGAGTGAGATCCTGTCTCAAAAATATAAAACAAAACAACCCACAGGTCTCATGAAATACAGAAATACAGATTTTCACATCATTGATATAAGGACAGGTGATGGCTAAATACATCAATTCATCCAGGGAAAAAGCACAGTAAACACAGAACAGACTTTAACAGAAATTAAAGTTCAAAAGACGTGAACCAGAAATATTTTCATGTATAAACTGGTAGGCAAGGAATTATTTTTGGAGGGAAGTAAGACATACCCATAAAAAAACAGAGAAAACATTCCTTCTAGAAATGCTCTTCTTAGATTGTTAACAACTTCCTGTAGAGTTAGAATTGCAAAAAAGGACCATGATTAATGGAATCTTACCAAAGACCAACCACTACCAGAAATCCTCCTGAAGATTTTGACATAGCAATGTATAAAATCATTAAGCACTAAATATAATTAAGACTTGCTTTTTGGCCAGGCGCACTGGCTCACGCCTATAATCCCAGCACCTTGGGAGGCCGAGGCAGGTGGATCACAAGGTCAAGAGATCGAGACCATCCTGGTCAACATGGTGAAACCCCGTCTCTACTAAAAATACAAAAATTAGCTGGGTATGGTGGCGCATGCCTGTAGTCCCAGCTACTCGGGAGGCTGAGGCAGGAGAATTGCTTGAATCCAGGAGGCAGAGGTTGCAGTAAGCCCAGATCACACCATTGCACTCCAGCCTGAGTAACAAGAGTGAAACTCCGTCTAAAAAAAAAAAAAAAAAAAAAGACTTGCTTTTTACCCCTTTCCATTTTACCTGCGAACAACCATCATTAACCATCCTTTAACATCACTACAATGACACAATGTTCCCGTTAAAACCAATGAATAAGCCAGGGCCTCCGCTCAAGGAGGCCCCCACAGATTACCTGAGCTCAGGAGTTCACAACCAGCCTGGGCAACAGGATGAAACCCCGCCTCTACTAAAATACAAAAACTTAGCTACTCAGGAGGCTGAAGCAGGAGAATTGCTTGAACTGGGAGGTGGAAGTTGCAGTGAGCCAAGATTGCACCACAACACTCTCGCCTGGGTGACACTTCAAGACTCCATTTCAAAAAAAACCAAATGAATAAACTAAAACTGTATTATCCTTCCTAATGTGAGGAATGCAAACCGAAGTCATCTGCTATTACAAATTTATTGTTACCACAGGCCCTTTTTCCTTTTCAGTTGAAACCACAAGTTGACACCATAAATTGACAAAAACACAGCCCATTAAATATGTTTCTTCAGTAAGATTTTGCTCTACACTCATGTAAAATACGGTATTCTAAATGCTAGCACTCTTGCATCTATTTATTTTACATTACCAACCTAGAACTGTAAGAAACACAAGCACCTAATGCCTCAAACATGGTCTACATGAACCAGTTAACTTATACTGCTCTTCCACATGCAAGAATATTATTAGATAATTCATGAATTCAATGTTGCTTTTACTGAACGATACTCTGAACTAAATAATGCTTCCTACTTAGACCAAAAATGAAAAGCAACTTTAAAGAAGGTCAATGTTTTGCTAACAAAACAAAGCCCTTTGCACACAGGAGGCTATAGTACTTTTCCTGTCACAGAAATTCAGGCTTACAAAGAAAGAAAAAAGAAGCCTAACAACTGATTCTGTCCATTCCCTTGCAATCTAGGACTGGACCCAACAGGACACCTTCTGCTGTTTACCTAATCTAGCTTCCACACCAAGTGATAGGGTATATACCAATCTCCCTTGAGAGAATGAGAGAACAAGATATTTTGAATTTGTCACAATTTTTTCCAAGATTACTGCAGTCTTTCATTTTATAAAACTGACATTAAAAATTCTGTAACTGTGACCAAAAAAAAAAAAAGAGCATAAAAACAAGTCTATAAGACACATACTACAGATCAACTTTCCACACAACTCTACTCTTACCTTCAATATTTAAATTCCTACCCACTTCCCTCCCACAAAAACTCAATCTATGCCCACAAATTTTCAAAAGAATATGAGCCCACTAAAAAACAAACTAGGGGCTGAGTTCTTTGCTCTTTATATCAAATCAGTCAAAACTCCTTAAGCTTTCTGAGGGGGGAGCCAGGCACTGTGGCTCACACCTGTAATCCCGGTACTTTGGGAAGGATTACTTTAGGAGGCCTCGGCAGATGGATCACTTGCAACCAGGAGTTTGAGACCAGCCTGGGCAACATGGCAAAACCCCATTTCTACTAAAAATACAAACATTAGCTGCACATGGTAGCACATGCCTATAGTCCCAGCTACTCAGGAGGCTAAGGCACAAGAATTGCTTGAACCTGGGCCGGGCATGGTGGCTCACGCCTGTAATCCAAGCACTTTGGAGGCCAAGGTGGGCGGATCACCTGAGGTCGGGAGTTCAAGACCAGTCTGACCAACATGGTGAAACCCCATCTTTTAAAAAAAAAAAAAAAGAATTGATTGAACCTGAGAGGAGAAGGCCGAGATTGCCCTTGCACTCCAGCCTGGGCAACAGAGTGAGACTCTGTCTCAAAAAGAACAAACAACAAAAAACTATTTTAAGAAACATGTGATTGAAATATTACCACAGAGAAATGCACATTGTTAAGTGTGCATCTCGACACATTTATATAAAATGAACATAGCCACATATAAAACATTCCCAATACCCAGAAGCATCCCTCATGCCCCCTCTAGTCATTATTCACCCTAAAAAGTAACCACTATTTGACATTTATCACAAATCATTTTGCCTGTTTATTTTTGTGTCAAGTGTCTTCAGTTCAACAATGTCTCTGAGGGTCATTCATGCAACAGTATGCAATAGCAGCTTATTTTCATTACTGGAAAGTATTCAACTGTATTAACTATACCACAATTTATCTATCCATTCTTTTTTTTTTTTTTTTTTGGAGAGGGAGTCTCGCTCTTTTGCCCAGGCTGGAGTGCAGTGGTGCGATCTCGGCTCACTGCAACCTCCGCCTCCCAGGTTCAAGCGATTTTCCTGCCTAAGCCTCCCAAGTAGCTAGGACCACAGGTGCAAGATGCCACACCCAGCTAATTTTTTGTATTTTAGTAGAGATGGGGTTTCACTGTATTGCCCAAGCTGATCTCGAACTCCTGAGCTCAGGCAATCCGCCCACCTCGGCCTCCAAAAGTGCTAGGATTATAGGTATGAGCCAGCATACCCCAACTATCCATTCTACTCTTGATAGACATTTGTGATTTTTTTCAGTCTGGGACACCATGAGCAATGCATTCATTAAAAGTTTCATACATGTCTTCTTGTGCACATTTGCATATGTTTCTGTTGTATATATACCCAGGAGTTAATACAACTGCTAAATTAAGTCATAGAATACGCTTATGTTCAGCTCTACTAGAAAGTTTTCCCAAATGCTTCTAACAGTTTGTCCTCCTGCCAACAATGTCTGAGAGTCTCTGGTTTTTTCATACTTTATCAACACTAGCATTGTTAGTTTCTTGTTTGTTTTAGGCATTTACTTTAGTCATTCTAGTGGAAGTAAAACAGTGTTCCCTCCAAGTGCATCATATCTAGAAGACATATGATCTACATATTTCTATTTCAGTCTCCAACAGAAAAGAAAATGAGAACTTCAATAAAATCTCTCCATACAAATAGTCTCTTCCAACTCTATATGATCCCTCCAATGACACTAATGAAGCAGTTATTTAAGAAAATCTTATTTCCTCCTTAACTAAAGTGCCTCATAAAGCTCATACTAACTACACACAAATGAATGTCTTTTCTATGTTGAATGCCTTTTCATTTTTTTTTTTTTTTTTTTTTTGAGACGGAGTTTTGCTCTTGTTACCCAGGCTGGAGTGCAATGGCGCAATCTCGGCTCACCGCAACCTCCGCCTCCTGGGTTCAGGCAATTCTCCTGCCTCAGCCTCCTGAGTAGCTGGGATTACAGGCACGTGCCACCATGCCCAGCTAATTTTTTGTATTCTTAGTAGAGACGGGGTTTCACCATGTTGACCAGGATGGTCTCGATCTCTCGACCTCGTGATCCACCCGCCTTGGCCTCCCAAAGTGCTGGGATTACAAGCTTGAGCCACCGCGCCCGGCCTGCTTAATGCCTTTTCTATGCTACAAGTACATGGGTGCTAGTAGGGCACTTTTCAGCTAGTGTGCATGCTACCAAAAAACGGCAACCTGGGCCGGGCGCGGTGGCTCAAGCCTGTAATCCCAGCACTCTGGGAGGCCGAGGCGGGTGGATAACGAGGTCAAGAGATCGAGACCATCCTGGTCAACATGGTGAAACCCCACCTCTACTAAAAATACTAAAAATTAGCTGGGCATGGTGGCGTGTGCCTGTAATCCCAGCTACTCAGGAGGCTGAGGCAGGAGAATTGCCTGAACCCAGGAGGCGGAGGTTGCAGTGAGCTGAGATCGCGCCATTGCACTCCAGCCTGGGCAACAAGAGCGAAACTCCGTCTCAAAAAAAAAAAAAAACGGGAACCAGATCCTGAGAAAATTATAACATTTTTGATATTTTGCAAACTATCAACAAAGTAAGAAAAACTCAAAGTGTACTCCCCAACACAGACACAACAGTGAGCTAAAAACTGGGCATAAAACAACGTGGAAATACTAGGGTTGTCCTGGCAACAAATACCATACTAGTTTGAGAACAGAAGACTGAGCTTTAGGCCAGGGCAAAGTTAAGAAAACTAGATCTAGGCCAAGCATGGTGGTTCACACCTATAATCCCAAAACTTTGGGAGGCTAAGTAAGTGGGATCACCTGAGGTCAGGAGTTCGAGACCAGCCTGGCCAACATGGCGAAACCCCATCTCCACTGAAAATACAAAAATTAGCCGGGCATGCTAGTGGGTGCCTGTAATCCCAGCTACTCGGGAGGCTGAAGGAGGATAATCGCTTGAACAGGGAGGCAGAGGCTATAGTAAGCTGAGGTCATGCCACTGCACTCCAGCCTGGGTAACAAGAGCGAAACTCCATCTCAAAAAAAAAAGAAAAGAAAACTAGACCTGATACTCCTGCTGTAAGCTGGGATCCTCACAGTGGCTTATACCAGCAATGAAAAGGATATCTACGGGAAAACAAAAACACCTGCCAACAGAGGGCTCACCAAGAAACTTGTAGGCCAAGGCTGGGAGATCAGAGCTCAGAGAATTTGATACTACTTCCTTATTCTTACTTGGATTTAGAATTCAAATTTACATTGTCCACATGGTCAAGAAACCCTGAAAAAACAAAGAAATCTGCAACGAAGGAAAGTACTGTCACCCTAGGATCTCAAAATCTCCACCACATCAATTTAACCAAATAGAGTTTATAAGACAAAAAAAGTCCAAAATGTACAAAAAAATTATCTACTCCTCACAGTCTGCTGAAACTACAAACATATTCAAATCCCCTTACCTATTTTCAAAAAAATTACGTGTAAGGAATTATCTTACATGTATTTTTTTTTTGAAAGCCTACATGAAAAGTATTTCAAGGCTGGGCGTGGTGGCTCACACCTGTAATCCCAGCACTTTGTGAGGCTGAGGCGGGTGGATCACGAAGTCAGAAGTTTGAGACCAGCCTGACCAACATGGTGAAACGCTGTCTCTAATAAAAATACAAAAAAATTAGCCGGGCGTGGTGGCACATGCCTGTAATCCCAGCTACCCAGGAGGCTGAGGCAGAAGAATGGCATGAACCCGGGAGGGAGAGGTTGCAGTGAGCCAAGATTGCACCATTGCACTCCAGCCTAGGCAACAAAGCGAGACTCCGTTTCAAAGAAGAAAGGTGTTTTAAAACACACACACACATACACATATACACACACACACACACGTGTCAGGCATAGTAAATCACACCTGCAATCCTAGCACTTTGGAAGACCAACATAAGAGAGGATCTCTTGAGCTCAAGAGTTCAAGACCAGCCTGGGCAACAAAGGGAGACCCTGTCTCGACAAAAAAAAAAAATTATGAAAATTAGCAAGACATGGTGCACACACCTGTGGTCCCAGCTACTTGGGAGGCTGAGGTGGGAGGATCGCTTGAGCCCAGGAGACTGAGGATGCAGTGAGCCGTGATCACACCACTGCACTCCAACCTGGGTGACAGAGCAAGAGCCTGTCTCAAAAAAAAAAAAAAATTATGTAATGAAAATAAGCAGGGACAATAACAACAGATGCTAAAAAATATATCCAGAGTTCCAATACAATGCTCTGCTGCTGTAGAAATGAATAAGGAAGCCAGTTCATGGATACTGGTACCTACAGCCAGGCTTCAGCTGCCCTGGCTGTGCCAAAGCCCAACCATAAAAACCCCATCCTGATTGGGCACAGTGGCTCACCCCTGTAATCCCAGCACTTTGGGAGGCTGAGGTGGGCAAATGACAAGGTCAGGAGATCAAGACTATCCTGGCCAACATGGTGAAACCCCATCTCTACTAAAAATAGAAAAAAATTAGCCAGGCATGGTGAGAGGTGCCTGTAATTCCAGCTTGCATCCAGAAGGCGGAGACTGCAGTGAGCCAAGGTCGCAATACTGCACCCCAGCCTGGCAAAAGAGAGAGACTCCGTCTCAGAATTATTAAAAAAAAAAAAAAAAAAAAAAAAAAAAAAACGGCAACCTGGGCCAGGCACGGTGGCTCAAGCCTGTATTCCCAGCACTTTGGGAGGCCGAGGCAGGTGGATCACGAGGTCGAGAGATCGAGACCATCCTGGTCATCATGGTGAAACCCCATCTCTACTAAAAATACAAAAGTTGAGGCAGGAGAATTGCTTGAACCCAGGAGGCAGAGGTTGCGGTGAGCCGAGATCGCGCCATTGCACTCCAGCCTGGGTAACAAGAGCGAAACTCCGCCTCAAAAAAAAAAAAAAAAAAACCATCCTGTACTTCAAGACAAAACCATATGCTGATGGCAAGCACCTGGGCCACATCTCCTTTAAGCTGCTTACCGACAAATTTCCAAAGACAGCAGAAAACTTCCATGCCCCAAGTAACACAGAGAAAGCGTATGCACTGAAGAGTTTCTGCTTTCATAGAATTATCCCTGGGTTTCGTGTCAGAGTTAATGGCAATAGTAGCAAGTCTACTGCGGTAAGAAAACTGCTAATAAAAACCGTATCTTAGGATTTGGGTGCAGATCTCAGGAAATCTTGAATAAATAATGGAAAAAATTTTTTTTTTTTTTTTTTTTTTTTTTTTGAGACGGAGTTTCGCTCGTTACCCAGGCTGGAGTGCAATGGTGCGATCTCGGCTCACCGCAACCTCCGCCTCCTGGGTTCAAGCAATTCTCCTGCCTCAGCCTCCTGAGTAGCTGGGATTATAGGCACGTGCCACCATGCCCAGCTAATGTTTTGTATTTTTAGTTGAGATGGGGTTTCACCATGTTGACCAGGTTGGTCTCGATCTCTTGACCTTGTGATCCACCCGCCTCGGCCTCCCAAAGTGCTGGGATTATAGGCTTGAGCCACCACACCTGGCCGGAAAAAAAATTTCTTAAAAACCTGTATCCTGCAGCATCCTGGTCCTGACACCTTGTCCCTGGCAAATCCTGAACTCAGTATAAATGACTCCTGGTTTCCATAAACTAATAAAACTGATTGATTAGATAGATAGCTAACATGTGGTCTTTTGAAAAAATGCGTAATTCAGGGTTTGGTCAGAGAAACAGAACCACCAGGTCTTAAAAATATACCCTCTGGCCGGGCACAGTGGCTCAAGCCTGTAATCCCAGCACTTTGGGAGGCTGAGGCGGGTGGATCAAGAGGTCAAGAGATCGAGACCTCCCTGGTCAACATGGTGAAACTCCGTCTCTACTAAAGATACAAAAAAATTAGCTGGGCATAGTGGCACGTGCCTGTAATCCCAGCTACTCAGGAGGCTGAGGCAGGAGAATTGCTTGAACCCAGGAGGCGGAGGTTGCGGTGAGCCGAGATCGCGCCATTGCACTCCAGCCTGGGTAACAAGAGCGAAACTCCGTCTCAAAAAAAAAAAAAAAATACACCCTCTGCCCCGAGCGCGCACACACACACACACACACACACGCATGCACCATGCAAGCACACACATACACTATAAAGAACTTTCTGTGAAAGAAAGAAAAAAAAGAAAAATAAATAAAAATAAAAATAAGAACTTTCTGTAAGGCTATCTTTGCATCTGATGCTGGCGCATAAAATCCACAGGGTTGGAAGTAAGAAGGGAAGATGGATGTGGCAGAGAACAAGTAGGAGACAGCAGGAAACCAGCTAAAAATCATACACACAAGCTTAAGTCCACAGGACGAACTGAACTCTGTATTAGTTCTTGTTGCCTCTAACCTTGATGGTATAAATGTCCTATGGAACCAAACCTCTTTGTCAAACAGCTAAACATATACCTGACCCAGGAGTCAGCAGAGCTGAAGATGATGGGGAAGCAGATCCAGAGATTGGTGAAACAGCTGCAGTTCCCTAAGTTGCTTCACTACAAAGAAGTGAGGTGAGTCAACAGAGAAACAACAATATATATAAACTACAAAATGGTTACTCTACAAACCTCCTATAGTAATATCTATTGTGCCCAACCTTAAAGAAAGACACGGGAAAGTGTAATCCCAGCATTTTAAGAGGCCGAGGTGAGTGGATCACTTGAGGTCAGAAGTTCAAGACTAGCCTGGCCACCATGGTGAAACCCCATCTCTACTAAAAATTTAAAAATGAGCTGGACATAGTAGCACACACTTGTAGTCCCAGCTACTCGGGAGGCAGGAAGAACTGCTTGAAGCCAGGAGACAGAGGTTGCAATGAGCTGAGATCGCTCCATGGCACTCCAGCCTGGGCAACAGAGAGCGATTCCATCTCAAAAAAATAATAAAATAATTTTAAAATTAAATTTAAAAATGTAAAAAGACAGATACCGGAAAGGGATCTCTAGGAAATGTAGTTCAGCGTGAGATGACATATAAGCCCACCATAGAAAGGTAAAAGATGGCATGAATACTGTGAAAGCAAAGAAGGAGGATTTAGGGTCTAGAGGTATGAAACGAGCAAGAAGATCACAAATATTGACTAAGGGTAACTCTCAAATTTAATTTTGTTTTATCTCATTTACTCCTAGACTGCTTTCAAATCCATAATCTTTGTGTGCTCATTTGCTGCAATTCTAAGTAAGTTTATGATTATCATGAGAAAACTAAGCTACAAAAGGACTATGAATGAGGAACTCTTTTCTATATTAGGAAGGATCTCCGTGGTCCATTTTTAAGAAAAAAAAACAAAACAAAAAAGACGGCCGGTGAGCCGAGATCGTGCCATTGCACTCCAGCCTGAGTAACCAGAGCGAAACTCCGTCTCAAAAAAAAAAAAAAAAAAAAAAGACGCGTACGTACAATATGGTATTTGTATAAAGCATGAGAGAAGAAAATCTACCTACATTTGTACATTTTAAAAATCTATAAGGAGGGTCGGGCGTGGTGGCTCAAGCCTGTAATCCCAGCACTTTGGGAGGCCGAGGCCAGTGGATCACGAGGTCAAGAGATCGAGACCATCCTGGTCAACATTGTGAAACCCTGTTTCTACTAAAAATACAAAACATTAGCTGGGCATGGTGGCGCGTGCCTGTAATCCCAGCTACTCAGGAGGCTGAGGCAGGAGAATCGCCTGAACCCAGGAGGTGGAGGTTGTGGTGAGCCGAGATCGCGCCACTGCACCCCAGCCTGGGTAACAAGAGCGAAACTCCGTCTCAAAAAAAAAAAAAAAATTAATCTTTCAAAACTGCATTACAATGTAATTATTAAAAAGAACCAAACAGAATTATTTTCTTTTTCTTGTTTTGAGACGGAGTCACTCTGTCGTCCAGGCTGAACGCTATCTCAGCTACTGCAGGTTCAAGTGCCTCCCAGGTTCAAGCAATTCTCTTGCCTCAGCCTCCTGAGTAGCTAGGATTACAGATGTGTGCCAAAAGGCACAGATAATTTTCATATTTTTAGTAGAGACAGGGTTTCAGCATGTTGGCCAGCATGAACTCCTGATCTTGTGATCCGCCTGCCTTGGCCTCCCAGAGTGCTGGAATTACAGACATGAGCCACTGCGCCTGCCCCACCACCTCTTTTTTTTTTTTTTTTTTTTTGGAGACTGAGTCTCACTCAGTCACCCAGGTTGGAGTGCAGTGTTGTGATCTCAGCTTACTGCAACTTCCGCCTTCTGGGTTCAAGCAATTCTCATGCCTCAGCCTCCCAAGTAGCTGGGACTAAAGGCGCCCAACACCATACTGGCTAACATTTGTGTTTTCAGTAGAGACAGGGTTTCACCATGCTGGTCAGGCTGGTTTCAAACTCCTGATCTCAAGTGATCTGCCCACCTCAACCTCCCAGAACTTTCAAAAATTGAAATACTGTAGGAAAAATTGGGCAGATTAAGCAGATTACACACAGCTAAAGAGAAAACCAACAAACTGAAAGACATATTTGAAGAAAATATCCATAAGGGCATATAAAAAACATGAGATGGAAAATATAAAAGAGCTGAAAGTATACCATGGAGAATCATAAATAGGCTTTAAGTCCTAATCCAGGAACTACCAACACATGTCCTCCTAGATTTTACAAATGCTATACATCAGTGACTCCAGTGTACTTCCTGCTTCCCCTTTTGGAAAAGGGAGTCTGTAGATGTTGTCCAATGACTAACCCCTATTTTGGGTATATATACAGGAGTAGGTAAGTTCTCTCATTAGTTCGCAGGTCTTCAGATCAAATGAAACTGTATTCCAGGAACTACATTTAAAGACCTCACCTGAGAAGCTTCAACCATAGTTGGACTTAAGTGCTGTAAAGAGAGAAGACTTTGGCAGGGCGCGTTGGCTCACACCTGTAATCCCACTACTTTGGGAAGCCAAGGCGGGCGGACCACAAGGTCAAGAGATGGAGACCATCCTGGCCAACATGGTAAAACCCCGTCTCTATTTAAAAAAAAAAAGAGAGAGAGAGAGATAAGACTTTGGCCAGGTGCTCATGCCTGTAATCCCAGCACTTTGGGAGGCCAAGGCAGGCAGATCACTTGAGGTCAGGAGTTTGAGACCAACCTGCCCAACATGATGAAACCCCGTTTCTTTTTTTTTTTTTTTTTTTTTGAGGCAGAGTTTCGCTCTTATTACCCAGGCTGGAGTGCAAAGGCGCGGTCTCGGCTCACCACAACCTCCGCCTCCTGGGTTCAGGCAATTCTCCTGCCTCAGCCTCCTGAGTAGCTGGGATTACAGGCAGGCGCCACCATGCCCAGCTAAGTTTTTGTATTTTTAGTAGAGACGGGGTTTCACCATGTTGACCAGAATGGTCTCGATCTCTTGACCTTGTGATCCACCCGCCTCGGCCTCCCAAAGTGCTGGGATTACAGGCTTGAGCCACCGCGCCCGGCGAAACCCCATTTCTACTAAAAATACAAAAATAAGCTGGCATAGTGGCAGTCACCTGTAATCCCAGCTACTAGGGAGGCTAAGGCAGGAGAATTGCTTGAAACCGAGAGGCAGAGGTTGCAATGAGCCAAGATCACACCACTGCGCTTCAACCTCAGCAGCAGAGTAAGACTCCGTCTCAAAAGAAAGAGAGAGAGGGACAAGACTTTTGGGCAATCTTGGGAGGTAAGCATATCTGGCATGTGGAAAATATAAAGAATTCATGGCCACAAAACAGGAACCAATCTTTTTTTAATGTTCGCAAATTCTTTGATGTTCCTCCCTCCAAAAGGGGGAGCTTAATTCTCCTCCCTTGAATGCAGGTTGGACTTGGTGGCCTGCTTCTAATAATAGAAGATGGTAGAAGTAATGTTCTATGATTTCCAAGATGAGGTTATAAAAAAGATAGTTACCACCTGGCATGTTAGCTCTCTTTCTTCTCACTTCTCTCTCTAGGATTGGTCCCTCTGGGAGATGCCAGCCACCACTCCATGAGGGCACACTTGGAGAGATCCAAATGGAAAGAATCTGAGGTTTCCACTAAAAGCCAACACTATCTTGGCCAGCCATGTGAGTGAGTCACCTTGCAAATGGATCCTTCAGCCCATCAGGCTTACAAATAACTGAAGCCTCAGCTGACAACCTGACTGCAATCTCATAAAGTCAAAACTGACCAGCTAGTTAGTTGCTCCTAAATATCTGACTATCCAATGCTGAGATGATAAATGTTTATTGCTAATCACCCCACTAAATTTTGGGACAATTTTTATGCAACAATAGATATAAAAGTACAAGCAATAATCTTACAAATGCAAAATAGGCCTAACATTTAAAAATATTATCTATAGCCGGGCACGGAGGCTCAAGCCTGTAATCCCAGCACTTTGGGAGGCCGAGGAGGGTGGATCACGAGGTCGAGAGATTGAGACCATCCTGGTCAACATGGTGAAACCCCATCTCTACTGAAAATACAAAAAAATTAGCTGGGCATGGTGGCGCATGCCTGTAATCCTAGCTACTCAGGAGGCTGAGGCAGGAGAACTGCCTGAACCCGGGAGGCAGAGGTTGCGATGAGCCAAGATCGTGCCATCGCACTCCAGCCTGGGTAACAAGAGCGAAACTCCGTCTCAAAAAAAAAAAAAAAAATTATATATATATATATATATATATATAGAGAGAGAGAGAGAGAGAGAGAGACACATATATATAGACATATATAAACTGTAATTTCATATACTACCAATTAGAAAATGAAACTTAAAAAGCAATACTCAGCCGGGCACGGTGGCTCAACTCTGTAATCCCAGCACTTTGGGAGGCCGAGGCGGGTGGATCACGAGGTCAAGAGATTGAGCCCATCCTGGTCAACATGGTGAAACCCCGTCTCTACTAAAAATACTAAAAATTAGCTGGGCATGGTGGCACGTGCCTATAATCCCAGCTACTCAGGAGGCTGAGGCAGGAGAATTGCTTGAACCCAGGAGGCAGAGGTTGTGGTGAGCCGAGATCGCCCCATTGCACTCCAGCCTGAGTAACAAGAGCAAAACTCTGTCTCAAAAAAAAAAATAAAAATAAAATAAAAAATAAAAAGCAATACTCAGTGAACTATGATGGCCATCACTGCACTCAAGCCTAGGCAACAGAGTGAAAGCTTGTCTCAAAAACTAATAAATAAAAAGAATGCAAAGCCACCCTGTGAGATGGAAAAAGCTGTAAAGATCTGTTGCACAACAATATGCATATAGTTAACACTACTGTATTGCATACTTAAAATGAGATATGTAATGATGTTAAGTTTTATATGTTTTTTTAACTACTTTTTTTTTTTTTTTTTTTTTTTGAGACAACCTCACTCTGATACCCAGGCTAGAGTACAGTGGCATAAACATGGTTCAGGGCAGCCTTAACCTCCTGGGGTCAAGTGATCCTTCTGCCTCAGCCTCCCAAGTTCCAAAGCAGCTGAGACCACAGGCATGTGTCACCATACCACAATAATTTAAAAAAAAAAAAAAAAAAAAAAAATTCTTTGTAGAGACAGCATCTTGCCATGTTGCCAGGTCTGTGGTGTTAAACTCCTGGGCTACCTTCCAATGAGAGGCAGTACATCAACATTTCTCAACCTGCCCCCAGCTACCTGTTGCTGAGCTTAAGTTCTGGCAAGCGTTGCCAGAGGAATACTCTTCCTTCTTACCATCCTGCAGTTAGGGGAACAGAGGCTCTATGATGGGCACAGCAACAATGAAAAGTGTGTGTCTATGATCATCCTTGTCCTGGCATCATTTCCCAAATTTATTTTAAAAACATGAATCTACACATTAAGGAAGTTCAATCAACTCCAAGTAGGTAAATGCAAAGAGAGCCACAGTGAGACAATAAAAATACTGAAGCAAAAAAAAAAACTTAAAAGGGAAAAATGACTCATTACTTACAAGGAAAACTCAGTAAGATCAATAGTTGAGTTTCCAATAGAAACAATGAAAGCCAGAAGGCAGTGGATAGCATATTCAAAGTGCTCAAAGGCAAAAAAAAATGTTTTTCAAAAATCCTATATCCAACAAAGCTATCTTCCAAAAATGAAGGTGAAATAAACTTTCTGAGACATACAAAAACAGAATTTGTTGCCAGTGGATCTAGCTACAGGAAATACTAAAGAAATCTCTTCCCTAGATAATAATCAAAAGCAAGTGAACCTAGACAATAATCAAAAGCCATACAAATAAGCAAAAAGCATTAAATAATTGCACAAAAGTAATTATGCAATTATTTTTCAAAAGAATAAAAATGGGCCAGGAATAGTAGCTCAAGCCTATAATCACAGCATTTTGGGAGGCTGAAGTGGGCAGATCACTTAAGCTCGGGAGTTTGAGACCAGCCTGGGCAACGTGGTGAAACCCATCTCTACAAAAAATACAAAAATTAGCTGGGCGTGGTGACTCGTGTCTGTGGTCTTAGCTACTTGGGAGGCTGAGGTGGGAGGATGGATTGAGCCCAGAAGGTCGAGGCTATAGTGAGCTGAGAGTGTGCCACTGCACTCCAGCCTGGGCAACAGAGCCAAACCTTGTCCCCCAAAAAGGAGAATACGAATGCATATTTCTATTTTTTTTTCCTCTTAACTGATTTAAAAGGCATATGTATAAAGCAATAGGTATGTATATGTATTGTTAGGCCTATAAGATATGCAAATGTACTAGATGTGCCAATAAAAGCACAAAGGAGGTCAGGTGCAGTGGCTCACACCTGTAATCTCAGCACTTTGGGAGGCTGTTGTGGGTGAATCATCTGAGGTCAGGAGTTTGAGACCAGCCTGGCCAACATGGTGAAACCCCATTTCTACTAAAAACACAAAAAATTGCGCCGGGCGCGGTGGCTCAAGCCTGTAATCCCAGCACTTTGGGAGGCCGAGGCGGGTGGATCACGAGGTTGAGAGATCGAGACCATCCTGGTCAACATGGTGAAACCCCGTCTCTACTTAAAGTGCAAAACATTAGCTGGGCATGGTGGCACGTGCCTGTAATCCCAGCTACTCAGGAGGCCTGAGGCAGGAGAATTGCCTGACCCCAGGAGGCGGAGGTTGCGGTGAGCCGAGATCGCGCCATTGCACTCCAGCCTGGGTAACAAGGGTGAAACTCCGTCTCAAAAAAAAAAAAAAAAAAAAAAAACACAAAAAATTAGGCCGGGCACGGTGGCTCAAGCCTGTAATCCCAGCACTTTGGGAGGCCGAGGTGGGTGGATCACGAGGTCAAGAGATCGAGACCAGCCTGGTCAACATGGTGAAACCCTGTCTCTACTAAAAATACAAAAAACAATTAGCTGGGCATGGTGGCACCTGCCTGTAATCCCAGCTACTCAGGAGGCTGAGGCAGGAGAATTGCCTGAACCCAGGAGGCGGAGGTTGTGGTGAGCCGAGATCAAGCCATTGCACTCCAGCCTGGGTAACAAGAGTGAAACTCCGTCTCAAAAAAAAAAAAAAAGCCAGGCGCGGTGGCTCAAGTCTGTAATCCCAGCACTTTGGGAGGCCGAGGCAGGTGGATCACGAGGTCGAGAGATCGAGACCATCCTGGTCAACATGGTGAAACCCCGTCTCTAGTAAAAATACAAAAAATTGGCTGGGCGCGGTGGCTCAAGCTTGTAATCCCAGCACTTTGGGAGGCCGAGGCGGGTGGATCACGAGGTCGAGAGATCGAGACCATCCTGGTCAACATGGTGAAACCCCGTCTCTACTAAAAATACAAAAAATTAGCTGGGCATGGTGGCACGTGCCTGTAATCCCAGCTACTCAAGAGGCTGAGGCAGAATTGCCTGAACCCAGGAGGCGGAGGTTGCGGTGAGCCGAGATGGCGCCATTGCACTCCAGCCTGGGTAACAAGAGCGAAACTCCGTCTCAAAAAAAAAAAAAAAAAAAATTAGCTGGGCATGGTGGCGCGTGCCTGTAATCCCAGCTACTCAGGAGGCTGAGGCAGAATTGCCTGAACCCAGGAGGCGGAGGTTGCAGTGAGCCGAGATCATGCCATTGCACTCCAGCCTGGGTAACAAGAGCGAAACTCTGTCTCAAAAATAGAAGAATACAAAAAATTAGTCAGGCGTGGCAGCAGCACCTGTAATCCCAGCTACTTGGGAGGCTCAGGCAGGAGAATCACTTGAACCCAGGAGCAGAGGTTGCAGTGAGCCGAAGAGCTCATACCACTGCACTCCAGCCGGGACAAGAGCAAAACTCCATTCAAAGAAAAAAAAAGTAGCTGAGCGCCACCACACCTAGCTTATTTTTATATATTTAGTAGAGACGGGGATTCACCATGTTGGCCAGGATGGTCTCGATCTCTTGACCTCATGATCCACCCTCTTCAACCTCCCAAAGTGCTGGAATTACAGACGTGAGCCACGACACCCTGCCAACAGTCCACATTCTTAACCACTCCTGCTCTACAGCAAATTCTACCTAGCACTACATCCCATAATAATGAGCTGTTCAATAAATTGGTAAAGTCAAGAGAAAGGGTGCTTCTGTTATAATTTTGCTCTCTTAACATTGTGATTTTCCAACAAAACTGCTAAAAAACACACTATCAAAAATCGGAACTTCAACCAATATATCCTTCAGTAGCTGAATGGATAAATTGTGGTCATCCAGACAATGGAATATTATTCATCCATAAAAGAAAATGAACTATCAAGCCACAAAAGAAACTTGAATATGTATTACAAAGTGAAAGAAACCAATCTGAAAAAACAACATATTGTATCATTCCAGTTGTATGACTTTCAGGAAAAGGCAAAACTATAAAGACAATAGATTAATGGTTGTGAGAGGCTAGGAAAAGGGAAAAAGGAAAAGGCAGAGCACAGAGGATTTTCAGGCCAAACTACTCTGTATGACACTATAATAGTAGATACATGTCATTACAAATTTGTCCACAGCCCTACAATGTACAACACCAAGAGTGAACTCTAATATATAAACTATGAACTTTGGGTGAGAAGGATAAGTCGAGTCAGTGTAGGTTCATCAACTGTAATAACTGTGCCACTATGGTAGGAGATATTTTACTGTATTAGGCATTTGTCCAAACCCACAAAACTATTTGGTTTTATTCAACATCTCTTTAAAAAAATTAAATAATAAACAATAATGTATCGATATTGGCTTGTCACTTGTAACAAATATGCCAAACTAATGTAATATGTTAATAACAGGGCAAAATGGGTTGAGGACCCTCTGTACTTTCTGCTAAACTTTTCTGCAAACCTAAAACTGATCTAAAAAATAAAGTCTATTAACTTTTTTTCTCAATACTGAGGAAATGAGTTAGTTGAGAGCTACTGCGGGCCAACTCTGCCCTCATGAGAGGAAAGCTTCACTGAAAATAAAGCCTAAAAGCAGTATACAGAGCCAGCACACCAAGAGAGAAAAACAGTGCCGAGATAGCATCGAATGAGCCCTTGATCCAACTGGGCCAGAGAGGAGTTGCACATTGGATTTATCACAGTTAAATGAATCTATTCTCATTTTTGCTTTAAAAAAAATGCAGATGGCCGGGCGTGGTGGCTCAAGCCTGTAATCCCAGCACTTTGGGAGGCCGAGGCGGGTGGATCACGAGGTCAACAGATCGAGACCATCCTGGTCAACATGGTGAAACCCCGTCTCTACTAAAAATACAAAAACTTAGCTGGGCATGGTGGCGCGTGCCTGTAATCCCAGCTACTCAGGAGGCTGAGGCAGAAGAATTGCCTGAACCCAGGAGGCAGAGGTTGCGGTGAGCCGAGATCGCACCATTGCACTCCAGCCTTGGTAACAAGAGTGAAACTCTGTGTCAAAAAAAAAAAAAAAAAAAAAATTGCAGATGATGCATACGCACACGTTACAGCCATCTGCTGCAAAAACATGTTTCACAGAGGCTAGGGTCATAGCATACAGAAAAGCAGTACAGTTAATGCCTCTACATACAGACATGGACAAGGCAATATGGCAGCAATCTGTACTGCCTTGGCCTTTGCTTCTTAGCATTAATACTACTCCCTCCATGCTGCACTCCAAGGGTGTCACTGGAGCTGCTGGTAAATTTTAGACACAGCATAATCTTACCATGAGTTAGATGAGACCTCAATGTTTTCAACAAGTTTCAAAAAATATATTTTTTTTTTTTTTTTTTTTTTTTTTTTGTGACAGAGTTTCGCTCTTGTTACCCAGGCTGGAGTGCAATGGCGCGATCTCGGCTCACCGCAACCTCCGCCTCCTGGGTTCAAGCAATTCTCCTGCCTCAGCCTCCTGAGTAGCTGGGATTACAGGCACACGCCACCATGCCCAGCTAATTTTTTGTATTTTTAGTAGAGACGGGGTTTCACCTTGTTGACCAGGATGGTCTCGATCTCTCGACCTTGTGATCCACCCGCCTCGGCCTCCCAAAGTGCTGGGATTACAGGCTTGAGCCACCGCGCCCGGCCTCAAAAAATATTTTTTAAAAGACGTAGGCATTTTCATTTCAAATACCCATCCAAAGAATGCTCTAGACACTGATTTTTTTTTTAATTGATGAACTTTTTATTTCATATTTGCAGGCTTTTTGAAAAGCTGTAATTGTTATTTTTTTTTTTCTGAGATGGAGTTTCACTCCTATTGCACATACTGGAGTGCAATGGCATGATCTCGGTTCACTGGGGTTCAAGCAATTCTCATGCCTAAGTTTCCCCAGCAGCTGGGATTACAGGCATGTGCCACCACACCTGGCTAATTTTGTATTTTTAGTAGAGACAAGGGCTCTCCATGTTGGTCAGACTGGTCTTGAACTCCCAACCTCAAGTGATCCGCCTGCCTCGGCCTCCCAAAGTGCTGAGATTACAGGTGTAAGCCACCACTCTCGGCCTGAAAAGCTGTAATTTTAAAACATTACACAGGATAAATGGCCTTCCCATGCTGACAACTATCTCTAAAACAATTCTATTTAGGTTTTCAGAACATTTTAATTACTTTCATTAATTATTGCTCATAGCTAACCTAAAATGTATAATCCTCATTTCTAAGAAAATGTAGGTCAATGGCCAAGATATATTTAGATAGATATATTTAGAACAGTTTCTGAATTTCCAACCTGCCTCTTAGCATAAGACTAGATTGTGCTACACAAGTAGCCTTCTTAACCAAACATAAAAGTTCTGAATACCTGTATCTTTACAAAAGATGAATTAGGTTATACACACCTAAAAGATAAGGTTTTCCTTTTTTTTCTTCTTTGAGACAGAGCCTCACTGTCAACCAGGCTGGAGGGCAATAGCATGATCATCACTCACTACAGCCTCAAACTCTTAGGCTCAGGTGATCCTCCCACCTTGGTGTCCCACGTAGCTGGGACTATAGGCACACACCACCAAGCCCAGGTACTTTTTTATAGAAACAGGGATTTCAGGCAGGGCGCAGTGGCTCACACCTGTAATCCCAGCACTTTGGGAGGCCAAGGCGGGTGGATCATGAGGTCAGGAGTTCAAGACCAGCCTGGCCAACATGGTGAAACCCCGTCTCTATTAAAAATACAAAAATTATTATGCATGTAGGCCTACATTTTTCTTAAAAAAAAAAAAAATTAGCCAGGTGTGGCGGCGCATGCCTGTAATCCCAGCTACTTGGGAGGCTGAGGAAGGAGAATCGTTTGAACCCAGGAGCCGGACATCACGGTGAGCTGAGATCGCACCACTGCAATCTAGTCTGGGTGACAGAGCGAGATTCAGTCTCAAAAAAGAAAAAAAAAAAAGGCCGGGCGCGGTGGCTCAAGCCTGTAATCCCAGCACTTTGGGAGGCCGAGGCGGGTGGATCACGAGGTCAAGAGATCGAGACCAGCCTGGTCAACATGGTGAAACCCCGTCTCTACTAAAAATACAAAAAATTAGCTGGGCATGGTGGCGTGTGCCTGTAATCCCAGCTACTCAGGAGGCTGAGGCAGGAGAATTGCCTGAACCCAGGAGGCGGAGGTTGCGGTGAGCTGAGATCGTGCCATTGCACTCCAGCCTGGGTTAACAAGAGCGAAACTCCGTCTCAAAAAAAAAAAAAAAAAAAAAAAAGAAAGAAAGAAAGAAAGGAAAAATAGAAACAGGGATTTCACTATGTTGCCCAGGGTGGTCTCAAACTTCTGGACTCAAGCAATCTACCCACCTTGGTATCACAAATTACTGGGATTACAGACATGAGCCACCATAACTGGCCAAAGATAAGGTTTTATCCAGGCACCATAGCATGTGCCTGCAGCATCAACTATTCAGGAGGCTAAGGCAGAGGATCACTTAAGCACAAGATATTTAAGGCCAGTCTGGGTAACATAATTAGACCCCATCTCTTTAAATAATTTTTTTATAAAGATGTTTTAATACAGACTCCTTTAAAGTAAGTTTTCCTAATGTATTTGAAGGTTGTCATTCACAATTTGGTTGCCCACAAATACACAAGAATACAAATTTTGTGTAAATAAAAGGACATCTACATTTAAGAAGGGAAACACTGGGTACAGTGTGGCTCACGCTTGTAATCCTGGTACTTTAGGAGGCTGAGGCGGGTGGACTGCCTGAGGTCAGGGGTTCGAGACCAGCCTGGGGAACATAATGAAACCCCCGTCTCTACTACAATACAAAAAACTAGCCTGGGGTGGTGGTGTGCGTCTGTAATCCCAGCTACTAAGGAGGCTGAGATAGGAGAATCATTTGAACCCAGGAGGCAGAGGTTGCAGTGAGCCAAGATCACACCATTGCACTCCAGCCTGGGTGACAGAGCAGAACACCATATTGAAAAAAAAAAAGAAGGGAAACAAGATGGCTCCTTGCCTTAACCTATAGTTTCCCTATACATGTTTCCTTCCAGTTAGAATAAATTTTGATTTATTTTAAAGCCTAGATATATGTCACTCCAATCTCATTATCAGCATCATTTTCCCTCATTAGGCTCCAGGTCCTTCAACATACCAAGATCTTTTCTGACTCAGGGTCTTGAACTCCTAGGCTCAAGTGATCCCCATCTCAGCCTCCCAAAGTGCTGAGACTCCAGGCATAAGCCACTGAGCCCAGCCAACATTTTGATTCTTTTTTTTTTTTTTTTTTTTGTATCTTGAGTGTAAATGATTTGTTTTTGAACATTTTGATTTTTTTTAAAGTTAGGTCGACATTTCAAAATCCTATATATCTACGTTAATAATTCCCTAACCATTTAAATTTTTTGCCAGGCACAGTGGCTCACACCTATAATCCCCAACACTCTGGGAGGTAAAGGTAGGAGGACTGCTTGAGCACTTGAGCTCAGGAGTTCGGGACCAGCCTAGGCAACATAGTGAGACCTCATCCCCCCTAAAAATAAGAAAAATAAGCTGGGCCACACACCGCATGCCTATAGTCTCAGCTACTCAGAAGGCTGAGACAGGATCACCTGAGCCAGGGAGGTCGACGCTGCAGGGAACCATGATTATGCCACTGCACTCAAGCCTAGGCAACAAAGTGAAATCCTGTCTGAAAAAAATATGCTTTTATTTTGAAAATATGATTTTAAAGGACAAACTCTGCACAAGTGGAAAGTTACTCTTTACTTCAGTTACCCCTACCTGACATTATGACATTATCTGCAAAGACATCATTAACAATATGTGCCCTTAAAATAGGCATAATAATACTAGGCTTATAAATGAATTTTTTTTTTTTTTTTTTTTTGAGACGGAGTTTCGCTCTTGTTACCCAGGCTGGAGTGCAATGGCGCGATCTCAGCTCACCGCAACCTCCGCCTCCTGGGCTCAGGCAATTCTCCTGCCTCAGCCTCCTAAGTAGCTGGGATTACAGGCACGCACCACCATGCCCAGCTAACTTTTTGTATTTTTAGTAGAGACGGGGTTTCACCTTGTTGAACAGGATGGTCTCGATCTCTCGACCTCGTGATCCACCCGCCTCGGCCTCCCAAAGTGCTGGGATTACAGGCTTGAGCCACCGCGCCCGGCCTTTTTTTTTTTTTTTTTTTTTTTTTAAGATGGAAGCTCACTCTATCGCCCAAGCTGGAGTGCAGTGGCACAATCTCAGCTCACTGCAACCTCTGCCTCCCAGGTTTAAGCAAGTCTCCTGCATCACCCTCCCCAGTAGCTGAGACTATAGATGCATACCACCACATCCAGCTAATTTTTGTATTATTAGTAGAGACGGGATTTTACCACATTAGCCAGGCTGTTCTCAAATTCTATTTTTTTTTTTTTTTTTTTTGAGATGGAGTTTCACTCTTGTTACCCAGGCTGGAGTGCAATGGCGCGATCTCGGCTCACCGCAACCTCCGCCTCCTGGGTTCAGGCAATTCTCCTGCCTCAGCCTCCTGAGTAGCCAGGATTACAGGCACAAGCCACCATGCCCAGCTAATTTTTTGTATTTTTAGTAGAGACGGAGTTTCACCATGTTGACCAGGATGGTCTCGATCTCTTGACCTCGTGATCCACCCGCCTCGGCCTCCCAAAGTGCTGGGATTACAGGCTTGAGCCACCACGCCCAGCCAAATGAACTATTTTTTCAAACAAGCAGGCACATGAAATGTAATCAATGTATTATATCCTTGCTTAGCTCTAAGGCTTAACTAGTATGAACTAGCAATCTTTCAATCACAAATACTAAGCCACTTTATAAATTTAAGTGATTACTGATTTGATAACTTTCCCTAAAAATAAAACATCCATTGTTTTATTTTATATAAACCACAAAACCACTATTCCTGTTATCTTCAATATTATATTTCAAGAAAAATACATAGTTTTCCATACTGTGCTTACTTAAAATTATGCCCAACACATGCCAAACAGTTAATCAATAAAAGGAGAACTAAACCATACAGGGAAGGAAGAGGAAGTCTTTTTTTTTTTTTTTTTTTTTTTTTTGAGATGAAGTTTCTCTCTTGTTACCCAGGCTGGAGTGCAATGGCGCAATCTTGGCTCGCCACAACCTCCGCCTCCTGGGTTCAGGCAATTCTCCTGCCTTAGCCTCCTGAGTAGCTGGGATTACAGGCATGCACCACCATGCCCAGCTGATTTTTTGTATTTTTGGTAGAGATGGGGTTTCACCATGTTGACCAGGATGGTCTCGATCTCTTGACCTCGTGATCCACCCGCCTCGGCCTCCCAAAGTGCTGGGATTACAGGCTTGAGCCACCGCGCCCGGCTGGAAGAGGAAGTTATTAAGCGAGGGAGTTACTTAGCAAGAGAGTTACAGTTTAGCCTCACAGCAGTCTAAACAACTTTTTAAAGTTATTTTTTAATAGGCTGAGCTTGAAAACACAAAAACTGTTGGCTGACTTACAGTTTAAATATTCAACCATTCAACCATGTATGTTTATTACTGAATCTATGACTCAAAAATTATGTACTATCATAGCACCAGAAATCAAGGAAACTGGGCACTTCTTTTTAATTTTTTTTTTTTTTTAAGATGGGGTTTCACCATGATGGCCAGGTTGGTCTTGAACTCTTGACTCAGGCAATCCACCCACCTTGGCCTCCCAAAGTGCCAGGATTACAGGCGTGAGCCACCACGCCCAGCCAAACTGGGTACTTCTTATAAGAATGAAACTTTAGGCCGGGTGTGGTGGCTCACGCCTGTAATCCCAGCATTTTGGGAGGCTGAGGTGGGCAGATCACAAGGCTAGCCTGGTCAATTCCTCGTCTCTACTAAAAATATAAAAATTAGCTGGGCATGGTGGTTCGTGCCTGTAGTCCCAGCTACTCAGGAGGCTGAGGCAGGAGAATCACTTGAATGCAGGACGCAGAGGTTGCGGTGAGCCAAGATCATACCATTGCACTACAGCCTGGGCAAGAAGAGCAAAACTCTGTCCCAAAAAAAAAAAAGAATGGAACTTTAAATCTTTAAATAAACCAAAGTCAAGAGACCACCCACAAGAATATAGTTAGCTCCAAAAAAAATAGAAATTTCTGCCTTTAAGACAGTTATCAGCCAGGCAAGGTGGCTCACTCATGTAATCCCAGCACTTTGGAAGGCCGAGGTAGGCAGATTGCCTGAGTTTTGGAGTTTGAGACCAGCCTAGCCAGCATGATGAAACCCCATCTCTGCTAAAAATAAAAATGTCAGCCAGGTGTGGTGGCAGGCACCTGTAACCCCAGCTACTCAGGATGCGGAGGCTGGAGAATCCCTTGAAATCGGGAGGCAGCGGTTGCAGTGGGCCAAGATGGCACCATTACACTCCAGCCGGGTGACAGAGTCTAGCACTGTTTAAAAAAAAAAAAAAAAAAGGCCGGGCGCAGTGGCTCATGCCTATAATCCCAGCACTTTGGGAGGCCGAGGCAGGTGGATCACGAGGTCAAGAGACCGAGACCATCCTGGTCAACATGGTGAAACCCCGTCTCTAGTAAAAATACAAAAAATTAGCTGGGCATAGTGGCACGTGCCTGTAATCCCAGCTACTCAGGATGCTGAGGCAGGAGAATTGCCTGAACCCAGGGGGAGGAGGTTGCGGTGAGCCGAGATCGCGCCATTGCACTCCAGCCTGGGTAACAAGAGCGAAACTCCATCTCAAAAAAAAAAAAAAAGAAGCCGGGCGCGGTGGCTCAAGCCTGTAATCCCAGCACTTTGGGAAGCCGAGAGGGGTGGATCACAAGGTCAAGAGATCGAGACCATCCTGGTCAACATGGTGAAACCCCGTCTCTACTAAAAATACTAAAAATTAGCTGGGCATGGTGGCGTGTGCCTGTAATCCCAGCTACTCAGGAGGCTGAGGCAGGAGAATTGCCTGAACCCAGGAGGCGGAGGTTGCGGTGAGCTGAGATCGCGCCATTGCACTCCAGCCTGGGCAACAAGAGCGAAACTCCGTCTCAAAAAAAAAAAAAAGAAAAGAAAAGACAGTTACTATATAAAAACATTATGGATGGCATCTATTGCCTTTTTTTTTTTTTTTTTTTTTTTTTTTTTTGAGAAAAACTCTCCCTCTGTTGCCCAGGCTGAAGTGCCATGCGCCATCTCGGCTCACTGCAACCTCTACCTCCCAGGTTCAAGTGATTCTCCTGCCCCAGCCTCCCAAGTAGCTGGGATTACAGGCGTCTGCCATACCCAGCTGATTTTTGTATTTTTAGTAGAGATAGGGTTTCTCCATGTTGGTCAGGCTGGTCTCAAACTCTTGACTTCAGGTGGTCTACCTGCCTGGGCCTCCCAAAGTGCTGGGGTTACAGATGTGAGCCACCATGTCCCGTCATTTTTTAAATAGTAGTAAATTGGCCGGGCATGGTGGCTCACACCTGTAATATCAGCCCTTTGGGAGGCCCAGGCAGGTGGATCACCTAAGGTCAGGAGTTCGAGTCCAGCCTGACCAACATGGAGAAACCTCCTCTCTACTAAAAATACAAAATTAGCCAGGCGTGGCGGTGGGCATCTATAATCCCAGCTACTCTGGGGGCTGAGGCAGGAGAATCGCTTGAAGCTGACAGGCAGAGGTTGGGGTGAGCCGAGATCGTATCATTGCATTCCAGCCTGGGAAACAAAAGCAAACTCTTATCTGAAAAAAAAAAAAAAAAAAATAGTAGTAAGTTCTCTAATAGTTGGGAGCAAGGTTAAAAAAACAGAATTCACGGGCCGGGCGCGGTGGCTCAAGCCTGTAATCCCAGCACTTTGGGAGGCCGAGGCGGGTGGATCACGAGGTCGAGAGATCGAGACCATCCTGGTCAACATGGTGAAACCCCGTCTCTACTAAAAATACAAAAAATTAGCTGGGCATGGTGGTGTGTGCCTGTAATCCCAGCTACTCAGGAGGCTGAGACAGGAGAATTGCTTGAACCCAGGAGGCAGAGGTTGCGGTGAGCCGAGATCGCGCCATTGCACTCCAGCCTGGGTAACAAGAGCGAAACTCTGTCTCCAAAAAAAAAAAAAAACAGAATTCACAACAATCAGCTGCAGGTCTTTTAAAACCACCACCCTCAGGCCAGCACGGTGGCTCACAACTATAATCCCAGCACTTTGGCAGGCTGAGGGGGGCAGATCACCTGAGGTCAGGAGTTCGAGACCAGCATGACCAACATGAAGAAACCCCGTCTGTATTAAATATACAAAAATTAGCCAGGCGTGGTGGCACATGCCTGTAATCTCTGCTACTCGGGAGGATGGGGCAGGAGAATTGCTCGCTTGAACCGGGGAGGCATACCCAGCCTTGCTCAGTTTTTTAAATAAAAACAAGAACTGAGGATAGGGAATATGCAGACTTTAAACCAAGAGACAAATTGCAACGCATGAAGATAAAACTAGAATGAAGCAAGGCTTTCCAAAGGTATTGTGTGCCTCTTCCTGCTGGGTTTAGCAATTGTCACAAAAAGACTTAAAAGTTATTTCAGCCAGACAAGTTAGCCATCACAATAAAGTACAGTGACAATGGTGGAAGACAATCACAATACTAGTAATCATCCAGGAAAAAAAAATTTTTTTTTTTTTTTGAGACAGTCTAGCTCTATCATCCAGGCTAGAGTGCAGTAGCACAAATCAGAGCTCAATGCAACCTCCGTCTCCCAGGTTTGATTTTTCTGACTGTGGCACACACGCACGCACATGCATGAACACAGAGCAATATTAGAGGAAATTTAAGCCCAAGAAATTAAGAGTTAAATTTATACATGAGGGAGAAGAATAAACAGCACATTGTGAAAAAGGCAACTGAAAAGAAACAAATTATATGTGTAAATGTCTTTACTTACTCCCTCAACCCACTATAATGCAATCTCCAATGCAAACAGGGAAACAGGGATCATGGTAACAGTTCACTCACAGCTCCTAACTCATAATGAATATCTAATAAATATTTGTTGAATTGATGAACTGAGTCTTTTTAACCAAGACCACTAATGAAACCACTTGTTTGCTTAAAAGTACTATTCATTTGTATATGAAAATATATTTCATTACAGAGAATCAATGAGTTCTCAGAGTAACTTCCCTTTTATCTTCTTATATAAAACCAATACAAAAACTGACTCAACTGCTAACAGCTTAGTAAAGCTGTTTCCTTACCTTTAAATACTGTATATAAAGTGATTGTGTATCTATACATAAATATTCAAGAATCAGACACTATGAAACTAAATTATCTTTAGCTATATAAACACAAAATGAGGTAGAAACGCAGAATCTTACTAAAATTCAAATGAAGGCCCCTCCCCTCACACATTCAATTCTAGGAAGAGGCTCCATTGCATTCATAATACTAATCTTCCTACTTTTTTTTTTTTTTAACAGGGTCTCACTTCCATCTCGCAGGCTGGAGTATAGTGGCAGGATCACAGCTCATTACAGCCTCAACTTCCTAGGCTAAGGTGATTCTCTCACCTCAGCCTCCCAAGTAGCTGGGACTATAAGCATACAACACCAAGCCCAGCTAATTGCTGTATCTTTAGAAGAGACAGACTCTCACCATGTTGCCCAGGCTGGTCTTGAACTCCTGTGTTTAAGCGATCTGTCCACCTTGGCCTCCTAAAGTGCTGAGATGACAAGTGTGAACCACAACACCTGGCCACAAATTTTGGTTTTGAGGCCGAGTGCAGTAGCTCACACCTGTCATCCCAGAACTTTGGGAGGCCGAGGCAGGTGGATCACAAGGTCAGGAGTTGAGAAGACCAGCCTGGCCAACCTAGTGAAATCCCATCTGTATTAAAAATGCAAAAATTGCTGGGTGCAGTGGCTCACACCTGTAATCCCAGCACTTTGGGAGGCCAAGACCTCCAGATCACAAGGTTAAGAGTTCTAGACCAGCCTGGCCAACATAGTGAAACCCTGTCTCTACTAAAAATACAAAAAATTAGCAAGGTATGGTGGCAGGCGCCTGTAATCCTAGCTACTCAGGAGGCTGAGGCAAAACAATCGCTTGAACCCAGGAGGCAGAGGTTGCAGAAAGCTGAGATTGCAACACTGTACACCAGCCTGGGTGATAGCGCAACACTCATCTCAAAAAAATAAAATAAAAATTAGCCAGGAGTGGTGGCACACCCACAATCCTAGCTACTCAGGAGGCTGAGGCAGGAGAATTGCTTGAATCCAGGAGGCGAAGGTTGCAGTGAGCTGAGATCGCGCCACTGTACTCCAGTCTGGACAACAGAGCGAGACTCAAGGGAAAAAAAAAAGTTTTAAGAAACTATAAACAATTATGAAAGAATCAAACTGGGAATGATGAGAGGGTATGCCCCACTCACAGTGAAGAATTATGAGTAAATAACAAAACTGGGCAATGATCACCAACAGCTACTAACTTAACAGAGAACCAAATATGCAACTCCTGATGCAAGTACCATCTATAAAGTATTCCCCCATCCCCTGCAAAAGAAGCAAGAGAGAGAAAATATATGATAGAAACAATCTGATCAAGATTCTAAATCTAAGACCAATTAACAACAAACTCAGGGGTCAGAGAAAAACTTTTACCACCGCCGCCACCGCCACCACCGCTGCCACCACCACCACCACCACCACCACCGGAATCCAAAGGAATGTAACTGCTAAATCCAGGCTGAGGAAACTTCTTTTGTAACAAATAATCTGCTAGGGAAAAGAAATGGAGGGGGAACCTACAGATTACAAAACAATGATGAGACCTTATTTGACTCTTGATCTGACACATTTATGAGATAACAGAGAAATATGAACACTATCATAAGATATTAAGGAATTATTATTATTTTTTTTTTTTTTTGAGACGGAGTTTCGCTCTTGTTACCCAGGCTGGAGTGCAATGGCGCGATCTCGGCTCACCGCAACCTCTGCCTCCTGGGTTCAGGCAATTCTCCTGCCTCAGCCTCCTGAGTAGCTGGGATAACAGGCACGTGCCGCCATGCCCAGCTAATTTTTTGTATTTTTAGTAGAGACGGGGTTTCACCATGTTGACCAGGATGGTCTCGATCTCTCGACCTCGTGATCCACCCGCCTCGGCCTCCCAAAGTGCTGGGATTACAGGCTTGAGCCACCGCGCCCGGCCTTATTATTATTATTATTATTTTTAATGGGAGAAGTTTTTCAGTTTTCTTTTCTTCAACAGTGAAGCTGACTGGGAAACTAGAGTGCTAAAAAGTTAAGAGTACAGAAAGGGAACACTAACATTAATATAGCTGAATGGATCTGTCCATAATGTGCTGAATTTGGTCTCCCCAAAATTAAATATAAATTGTGAGACTGCAACCACCAGAGAGCAGCTTTGCTTGCTTGCCAGCCACCCTTTTCTCCACTGATATAAGCTCTATAAATAGGCCAAAAGTGATCATGGCTGCTCAAATCACTTCATATTGCAGATATTACCACTTCTGGCATGTACCTGGACCTGCACCAGGGCTGTGAATAAACTGGCATCAAATAAGAAGCTTAGAAAGTCACCAAACGCAAAAAAGAAAAAAAAAAAAAAGCACTGTGGCTAATGAGAGACTCTCTAAAGTACTCAAAAGCACTATCAGTGTAAATCAAGAATTATTTAAAACAGAGATTCTTTTTTTTTTTTTTGAGACGGAGTTTCGCTCTTGTTACCCAGGCTGGAGTGCAATGGCGCGATCTCGGCTCACCGCAACCTCCGCCTCCTGGGTTCAGGCAATTCTCCTGCCTCAGCCTCCTGAGTAGCTGGGATTACAGGCACGTGCCACCATGCCCAGCTAATTTTTTGTATTTTTTGAGTAGAGACGGGGTTTCACCATGTTGACCAGGATGGTCTTGATCTCTCGACCTCGTGATCCACCCGCCTCGGCCTCCCAAAGTGCTGGGATTACAGGCTTGAGCCACCGCGCCCGGCCGGTCCCTTATTTTGAATAGACATGAAAGAAAACTTAAAACACTATAAATCAAAGCCACAAATCCTAACAACTAATCAAATCTCAGTTATACTATTTTTAAAATCACATTTATTATTATCAGCTGCTACAAATATGTTCTGGTAACTCTATATAATACACAGATGACATAGTTTCCTCTCCTAGTAGTTGAGGAATATAGAAGAGAACTTTAAAAAGCAAGATACTTTTTAGTTTCACCCTTCTCCTTACTTTTACAAGGCCCTGTAGGCTGCATGTGAAAACTGACTGACTAAACATCAATCCCACTTCTGCTGAGAGAAGCTGCCCACACAGAAGCAAAAAACACTGCTTCTTTACTTTAAGTGGAATCTTAAGAGTTCTGAAAGAGTAAGGAAAGGACATACAAGTAAAGATAAAGGCTAAAAGGATTTAGAAAAGTATCATGACAACAGTCAAATTCAAAACCAAGACTGGAATTTGACAACTAAAGAAAAATAACTATCACATTTATTTAATCTGATGACCAAGAAATCAAAATAAATCAAACCAAAATAAATAAAACCAACAAAATCAGCCGGGCGCGGTGGCTCAAGCCTCTAATCCCAGCACTTTGGGAGGCTGAGGCGGGTGGATCACGAGGTCAAGAGATCGAGACCATCCTGGTCAACATGGTGAAACCCCGTCTCTACTAAAGATACAAAAAAAATTAACTGGGCATGGTGGCACATGCCTGTAATCCCAGCACCTCAGGAGGCTGAGGCAGGAGAACTGCTTGAACCCAGGAGGCCGAGGTTGCGGTGAGCCGAGATCGCGCTATTGCACTCCAGTCTGGGTAACAAGAGCGAAACTCCGTCTCAAAAAAAAAAAAAAAAAAAAAAAAAACAAAATCTATATTAACTGGGCCGGGTGCAGTGGCTCACACCTGTAATCCCAGCACTTTGGGAGGTCAAGGCAGGCGGATCACTTGACGTCAGAAGTTCAAAACCAGCCTGTCCAACATGGTGAAGCCCCATCTCTACCAAAAATATAAAAAATTAGCTGGGTGTGGTGGCAAGTGCCTGTAGTCCCAGCTACCTGGGAGGCTGAGGCAGGAGAATCACTTGAACTCAGAAGGCAGAGGTTTCGGTAAGCTGAGATGCTGCCACTGCACTCCAGCCTAGGTGACAGAGCGAGACTCCATCTAAAAAAGAAAAAAAAAAAAGGCCAGGCACAGTGGCTCACACCTGTAATCCCAGCACTCTGGGAGGCTAAGGCAGGCAGATCATAAGACTAGCCTGACCAACATGGTGAAACTCCCTCTCTACTAAAAATACAAAAGTTAGCTGGGTGTGGCAGTGTGCACCTGTAGGTACTCAGGAGGTTGAGGCAGGAAAATTGCTTGAACCTGGGAAGCAGAAAAATTGCTTGAACCTGAGAGGCAGACTTTGCAGTGAGCCAAGATCGTGCCACTGCATTCCAACTCGGGCAACAGAAAAAGACTCCATCTCAAAAATAAATAAATAAATTTATATTCACTCAACTTTCGGATAAAGAAAAATATTTTTGTTATTTTTTTGAGAAAGAGTCTCATGCAGTGGCATGATCACCACTCACTGAAGCCTCAAACTCTTGGGCTCAAGTGCTCCTCCCACCTCAGCCTCCTGAGTAGCTGGGACTACAGGCACATAATTTTAATTTTTCTGTAGAGACAGGGTTTCACCATGTTGCCCAGGCTGGCCTCCTGGGCTCAAGCAATCCACCCACCTCAGCCTCCCATCCTGCTGTGATTACAGGCATGAACCACCATGCCCAGCCCCAGAAAAATCTTTAAAAAGGAATGTCGGCCAGGCACAGTGGCTCATGCCTGTAATCTCAGCACTTTGGGAGGCCGAGGCAGGCAGATCACCTGATGTCAGGAGTTTGAGACCAGCCTGATCAACATGGAGAAACCTCGTCTCTACTAAAAATACAAAAATAGCTGGGTGTGGTGGCACATGCCTGTAATCCCAGCTCCTCGGGAGGCTGAGGCAGGAGAATCACTTGAACCCAGGAGGCAGAGGTTGTGATGAGCCATAATCGTGCCACTGCACTCTAGCCTGGGCAACAAGAGCAAAACTCCATCTCAAAAAAAAAAAAAGAAAAAAGAATGTCCATCTCATTCTTCATATTTTGCCTGGAATTTTTTCCTCCTAAAAGAAGAAAATTCCCTGCAAGAAAATGTAAGAAGATGCAGAAAATAAGAAGAAGAAAATTCTCAACCCATTAGCAGACTAAAAAGGTACCTTTGCAACTTTGCCCTGTCTCCAACTGCTCTACCCATTCCTTCTGAAACCTCAAGGCGCTGGCCCCACTTAACCATTCAAGAGCACTGAGACTCATGACTTTGGTTAGGCTGCCCTAGCCTGGCATGCTCACCTAGAAATCCAACTCAAACCTCAGGTTTAAATGTCTAAGCTCCTTAAGCACCAGGAGGTCTTGTTGCTCTTATTCACCACTGCATAAGAGCACTGCTGCAACTAGAGCACTGCCGGCACACAGTAAACAACTATCAATAAATTAGTGTTGTGACAATAAAGAGGCTTCACATAAATTATTATTATCAGTATTAATATTATTGAGACAAGGTCTCACTCTGTACCCAGGCTGGAGTGCAGTGGCCCAGTCACAGCTCACTGTAGCCTCAACGTCCTGCATTATCCTTACACCTCAGCCCCCGCAAGTAGCTGCTCTGGGGCGATCCTTCCATCTCAGCCACACAAGTAGCTGGAACTACAGATTAACAACACCTAGCCCAGCTAAATTTTTTTATTTGTTACTTTTTAGAGAAATGGGCTCTCACAGACAGGCGCAGTGGCTCACTCCTATAATCCCAGTACTTTGGGAGGCCTGGGCAAGTGGGTCACCTGAGGTCAGGAGTTCGAGACCAACCTGGCCAACATGGTGAAACCCTGTCTCTACTAAAAACACAAAAATTAGTCAGGCGTGGTGGCAGTCGCTTTTAATCTCAGCTACTTGGGAGGCTGAGATGGGAGAATCACTTGAACCCAGGAGGCAAAGGTTGCAGTGAACCGAGATCTCACCGCTGCACTCCAGCATGGACAACAGAGTAAGACTCTATCTCAGGCCGGGCCTGGTGGCTCATCCCTGTAATCCCAGCACTTTGGGAGGCGAAGGCAGGCGGATCACAGGAGGTCAGTAGTTCAAGACCAGCCTAGCCAACATGGTGAAACACCAACTCTACAAAATACAAAAATTAGCCAGGCATAGTGGTGAGCACCTGTAATCCCAGCTACTTGGGAGGCTGAGGCAGGAGAATTGTTTGAACCTGGAAGGTGGAGGTTGCAGTGAGCCGAGATTTCACCATTTCACTCCAGCCTGGGCAATAAGATCAAGACTCCATCTTGAAAAAAAGAAAAAAAAAAAAAAAGAAGTGGGCTCTCACTATGTTGCCCAGGCTGGTCTCAAACTCCTGAGCTCAACTGATCCTCCTGTCTCAGCCTCCCAAAGTGCTGGGATTAGAGGTGTGAGCCACTGTGTCCAACCCCTCACAAGTATTTTGTCACTGTATTTTCTATCCTCCTACTCTATAGCTCTTCCCCGCTTTTATAGTCTCACAACTTTTTATTCAAATTATCATAAGTATGTCATTTTGCCTACATTATTACAGTAACCCATGAAACTTTATTTGGTCCCAAACTCTTTCCTAAAGTAATAGAAGATACTGAAATCAGTATTCCTTAAAGGAACACATTAAAAATACAACATTTAGGCCAGGTGCAGTGGCTCATATCTGTATTCCTAACACTTTGGGAGGCCAAGCTGGAGGACTGCCTGAGCCCAAGAGTTCAAGACAAGTCTGGGTAACATATGGAGATGCCATCTCTACAAAAAAATTTAAAAATTAGCCAGGTGCTGTGGCTCATGCCTGTAATCCCAGCACTTTGGAAGGCCAAGGTAGGCCAATCACCTGAGGTCAGGAGTTCCAGACCAGCCTGGCCAACATGGAGAAACCCCAACCGTACTAAAAATACAAAATTAGCCAGGCATGGTGGCACACGCCTGTAATCCCAGCTGCTCGGGAGGCTGAGGCAGAAGAATCGCTTGGACCTGGGAGGGGGAAGTTTCAGTGAGCCGAGATCACACCATTGCACTCCATCCTGGGCAACAAGAGTGAAACGCTGTCTAAAAAAAATTTTTTTTTAGTTAACTAGGTATAGCTGTGTGAGTTGGTGGTCCTAGCTACTTAGGAGGCTGAGGTGGGAGGAATGCTAGAGCTCTGAAGATTGAGGCTGCAGTGGGCTGATCACCACTGCACTCCAGCCTGGGTGACAGAGCAAGTCTATCTTAAAAAAAAAAAAACACAACATTTTTCATCTATTACAGGATTTCTGAAGTACTTTCAATTCAGTAAACATGAATACATGTTATTTCCATATCCTCAGTTACATGCAAGAAAATGAAAAAGATCTAAGATGATTTGCCAAAGTAAGGCTTGGGTCTCTAGTATACATGAGTTCCAAATTTTAAAAAAAAAGAAGAAAAAATACTAAAATTGCCTATCAATCATGTCTGTTCATCCGCGTGTCAAAAAAAGCAGTAAGATTGGGAATCTCAACAAAACAACTTGCTGTATAATGAGTAACTACACAAGCTCACAAAATTTACTAGTCATACAATAAAGAGACTGAACATACCAAAGTCACTATTAATATTAGGAACAAGAGGCCGAGCGCGGTGGCTCACGCCTGTAATCCCAGCACTTTGGGAGGCCGAGGCGGGTGGATCACGAGGTCAAGAGATCGAGACCATCCTGGTCAACATGGTGAAACCCCGTCTCTACTAAAAATACAAAAAGTTAGCTGGGCATGGTGGCGCGTGCCTGTAATCCCAGCTACTCAGGAGGCTGAAGCAGGAGAATTGCCTGGACCCAGGAGGCGGAGGTTGTGGTGAGCTGAGATCGCGCCATTGCACTCCAGCCTGGGTAACAAGAGCGAAACTCCGTCTCCAAAAAAAGAAAAAAATATTAGGAACAAGAAACCTTTGAAGGACACACATTAGCCCTCAGTTCTAAAGTAAATGCATTAAATTAGAACATAGAGCTGAATATATCTTTATATTCATTTTGAATTAATCATGAAGACCATAAAACAAAGAGTATTATGACAGTTACTCTCACATAAATGCATGTTAAAGTAATATAAAGAAAATTAGTAACAACTACACTGTGAACTTCTAATGATAAGGAAAGTTTCCAGCTCCAGTAGCCAGTTCATCCCATTTTTCACAAAAAGGTGTCAGAAAAAAAAATTTTCCTATTAAGAAATCTGATTCAAGCCGGGCGCAGTGGCTCAAGCCTGTAATCCCAGCACTTTGGGAGGTTGAGGCGGGTGGATCACGAGGTCAAGAGATGGAGACCATCCTGGTCAACATGGTGAAACCCCGTATCTACTAAAAATACAAAAAGTTAGCTGAGCATGGTGGCGCGTGCCTGCAATCCCAGCTACTCAGGAGGCTGAGGCAGGAGAATTGCCTGAACCCAGGAGGCAGAGGTTGCAGTGAGCCGAGATCGCGCCACTGCACTCCAGCCTGGGTAACAAGAGTAAAACTCCGTCTCAAAATAAAAAAAGAAATCTGATTCAGGCAGGGCATAGTGGCTAGAGCCTGTAATCCCAGCACTTTGGGAGGCTGAGGCAGGTGGATCACCTGAGGTCGGGAGTTCGAAACCAGCCTGGCCAACAAGGTGAAACCCCATCTCTACTAAAAATTACAAAAATTAGGTGGGCCTCATGACAAGTGCCTGTAGTCCCAGCTACTCGGGAGGTTGAGGCAGGAGAATCGCTAGAACCCAGGAGGCGGAGGCTGCAGTGAGCCTAGATCGCACCACTGCACTCCAGCCTGGGCGACAGAGTGAGACTCCATCTCAAAAAGAAATCTGATTCAGTTGATCCTTTAGATATAACCTATCTTGAAGTCTCTCCTTGTTTTTCAGACTGTATATACCTATTTTGAAGTTACATTTACCTTATGGATAAGGTGTGGTTTTAAGATTACAGTTATACTGAAAAGCACTCTAAAGAAACCTGGGCCAGGCACTGTGGCTCACACCTGTAATCCCAGCACTTTGAGAGGCCAAGGTAGGTGCATCACTTGAGGTCAGGGGTTCGAGACCAGCCTGGCCAACATGGGGAAACCCTGTCTCTACTAAAAATACAAAAATTAGCCGGGTGTGGTGGTGGCCCCCTATTATCCCAGCTACTCGGGAGGCTGAGGTTGCAGTGAGCTGAGATCACACCACTGCACTCCAGCCTGGGTGACAGACGAGACTCAGTCTCAAAAAAAAAAAAAAAAAAAAAAACCTGATTTACAAATGTGTAAGAAATATTTTTATTTCTCATTAAATGCAACTCCATACAATTTCACTAAGGTTCTTTAGAGCATACAGGTCATTGCAGTCAATTCCATCTTGAATTCCTGAATTCCATTTTAATTGATAATTTTATATTAATTGGGTGCCTACAGTGCACAAAGCACTCAACTAGACATTGTATTGAGCATATTACTTGGCCAAATGTTAAATTTTCTACTTAAAAATGGTTAGCGAGCCAGGCACAGTGGCTCACGCCTGTAATTTCAGCTCTTTGGGAGGTCAAGTGCAGATCACGAGGTCAGGAATTCAAGACCAGCCTGGCCAACATGATGAAACTCGTTTAAAAAAAAAAAAAAAAATTGGTTAGCTATGTGACTCCTCAGGACATCAGGTAGTTAACTATCAATTACAGGCCTCTAAAAATTCTTGTTAAACCAGAAGGCAATACTCTGATTACTGGAGGAATCTAGATTGCTAGGATCAGCAAAACTACATTAGAAAGTTAATAGCTTCCATCCTTAAAATACCGCAAGGGAAGAAAAGGAGTGATTCAAACTGTTAGCATGTGCCCAATGATACTACACAATAACCTAAGCAAAACTGGCAGATGTATTTGTAATTAAGAGATCCAACCTTGACGAAGTATTATCAGTGGGATTTTAATTCTACTGGGTGGGAGGATTCAGAAAGCAAAAGGTCAGGCAAAAAAGGAAAAGCCAATCCAAGCAGAAACTGCTCAAGGATCTGGGAGGGCTCATACCAATGTTCTCTACTTCAACCTGTGAGCATCAATTTTGTGATGGGGGCTGGGTAGGTAGGGCAGGGAGACAATTTAAAAGTGAGATTGAATGGCGTGCGGGAAGGCGATATCTTTAACCTGGGGTTCGTCAGCGTACATCCTCGCCGGTTTTGAAATAAAGTTGACAAACTCCCTGGAAGAGGTCAATTTTGGATCCTGACACATCTCTCGCACTGACGGGAGGCGTCTGCCGAACGAAGGCAATGGAAGCGCCGAGAGGCAGGCGGCGCCAAGCCTAGGAAAGCCTTTTCTCCCTTCTCCAAGGCCACTGCGGCCGCGGCGCCAGAGCTCTCCCCTGCAGGGGCAGACGTCCGCGCCAGAACCCCGGCTGGCGGAGCCGGCGGAGTTGCTGCCCCAGCTTCCCCGGCGGGCCTGGGAGCCGCAAAGTTGCGTGAAGGCAACTCCAGGGCCGCAAAACCGCTTCCCCGCGCAGCCCGAGGACTGCGGCACCTCTAGCCAACCCTCGGCACCCCCGGAAAAGGACTCGCCTCGACCTGGCCCCCGAGTCTGGGGGCTTGGGGTGCCGGAGCCAACTCTGCCGAGCCGGGAGGACGCGAGGGTCACCAGCGGCGGACGAGCAAGGAGATCGGAACGATGCGATGCCCCAGCGTCAGCCGCCAAGCCAGGCTGCGAGTTCCCGGCGCCCACAAGCCGGGGCCGCCAGGACCCCAGCGTCCGGACGCCGCAGAGCCCTCACCGCGGCCCGCACCCCTCCGAGTCGCCCCGACCCCTCCCTGGGACGCAGCCCGGGCCCCGCAACTCTACCAGTAGCCAGGCCGCGGCCCTGCGCCCCTTCGCGCCTCACCTGCACTCCGCGGAGACTCCGTGCCTCCTCACTCGCTCCGCGCGCCCCGTCGGGGCACGCACGACCCCCGGGTCGGGACTCTCCCCGCTGCGGTGACTGGGGACGCGACGGCCACCGCCGCCTTCTCTTCCTCGGAACAAGCGCCGGCGGCGAGCAGAGGGTGGCGGTCAGAGCCCCTGCCGGGACCAAAGTGAACCTCGCCGCCTCCGCAGCCTCTACCACCAAGTCCCTTCAGTCGTCCGCGCCGCCCCCAAGAAAATGTCACCAGAGGCTGTTCCGCTCGGCGCCTCACTTCCGCCCGGAAACACAGAGCCCGCGTCGGCCGGCTAGAGCGGCCGCAGCGCCGGGGACCTGTGGAGACTGGCGCCCGAGGCCCGGGAAAAGCCAGACAGCGCCATCTGGCGCGATGGAACCCGCGCTCCTCCCGCTGCAGAGCGCGGTGCGTGCAGGCGCCGGCTACCCGGGCTTCTTTCCCGCGTTCCCTCCTTGTGTTGAGGCCGTCTCCTTCCAGAAATGTCTGTCCCGGGGAGTGGGAAAGCCGCTCTATGCAAACCAAGGACAATGCCTTCAGCAAAGGACGGCGCTCCCTTTTCTGGGCGCTCCTCAGTACTCACCCCCTCCCGAAGCCCTTTCGAAAGCAGCTCGCGGTTGTCTGAATCCTGGAGTCGCTTCAGCGGAGAGGCCGCGCCCTTCTGTCCCCGCTTCTTCGCGGATGCCGGCAGCTGGGCTCGGGGAGACTGGCTGAGCTCTTCTCGGGCAGCGGCACCAACATCTGCTCAAGTTTCTGCCCGGGCACCTTGCAGGCCTTGCAGATCGACCGCCACCTGCTGGTGGGACGGGGCCCGCGGCCCAGACGCCGCTCCGCCCTGAATTCCGTCTCTGCAGTCGCCCTCCGATTTGCGGTCGTGTGGGGGAAAGAGGTGGACCCGAACCCCGAGAAAGGGAAGGAGGGCGCAGGCCAGCTGCGCCGGGCAGAGGGGAGGGCTTCCCGAGGAGGAGCAGGAGATGCTGAGGACACAAATCGCAACTCAAGATCTGGTCAAGGGCCCGCGCTCCCCCAAAGCACTCCAGGATTTTGAGAAAAAAAAAAAAAAAAAATAGAAAAAAATAAAGCCTTGAGGATAAAAATGTAAACGAGCTTTACCTTTAAAGAGCTGTGCTGGAACCTCGGATGAGACCCGTCAAGAGGAGATTCTGAAAATCTCACGGCCAGGTGTGGTGGCTCAAGCCTGTAGATTACACCAGCACTTTAGGAGGCCGAGGCGGGCGGATCATGAGGGTCAGCAGTTCGAGACCAGCCTGGCCAGCATGGTGAAACCCCATCTCTACTAAAAATGCAAAACAATAGCGGGGCATGGTGACGCGCGCCTGTAATCCCAGCTACTCGGCAGGCTGAGGCAGGAGAATTGCTTGAACCCGTGAGGCAGAGGTTGCAGTCAAGATGGTGCCATGGCACTCCAGCCTGGGTGATGAGGCAAGACCATCTCAGAAAAAAAAAAAAGAGAAAAGAAAACCTCACAGCCTGGGTCCACACTCCTCTTGACATCAGTCTCCCACTTCAGACCAGGCCCCTTAGTTCCTCCACTTCACTCATTTTTCTGACTGCCTACAGGAGAGCGAGTTTTCCATCCCTAATTAGACAAATAAATTAAGAAGATAATTTTGCCGGGCGCGGTGACTCAAGCCTGTAATCCCAGCACTTTGGGAGGCCGAGGCGGGTGGATCACGAAGTCAAGAGATCGAGACCACCCTGGTCAACATGGTGGAACCCCGTCTCTACTAAAAATACAAAAAATTAGCTGGGCATGGTGGTACATGCCTGTAATCCCAGCTACCCAGGAGGCTGAGGCAGGAGAATTGCTTGAACCCAGGAGGCGGAGGTTGCGGTGAGCCGAGATTGCGCCATTGCACTCCAGCCTGGGTAACAAGAGCGAAACTCCGTCTCAAAAAAAAAAAAAAAGAAGATAATTTTATTGAAGGCCGGGCGCGGTGGCTCAAGCCTGTAATCCCAGCACTTTGGGAGGCCGAGGCGGGTGGATCACAAGGTCGAGAGATCGAGACCATCCTGGTCAACATGGTGAAACCCCGTCTCTACTAAAAATACAAAAAATTAGCTGGGCATGGTGGTGCGTGCCTGTAATCCCAGCTACTCAGGAGGCTGGGGCAGGAGAATTGCTTGAACCCAGGAGGCGGAGGTTGCGGTGAGCCGAGATCGCGCCATTGCACTCCAGCCTGGGTAACAAGAGCGAAACTCCGTCTCAAAAAAAAAAAAAAAAAAAAAAAAAAAAAAAAAAAAAAAAAAAGAAGATAATTTTATTGAATACCTATTACATGCCAGACACTGTGCTATGCACTTAAATGGGTTAATTCATTGGATCCTCATTACAGCTCATAACAACCCTATGGGTTGGGTGGCATTCCGAGCCCCAATTTGCAAAGGTGAAAACTGAGGCACAGAGTGACCTGCCCAGGATGACACGTTAGTAAGTAGCAGTGTTGGATTCCAACACAGACAGAGCTTTCTCTCTTAACCACACCCGCCCACTGCCGCATTGAGAATCGCTGAGAATGCAGTGTATGCTAGCTAAGTAGTTTATCTGTGTATGTTATTTCACTTGTTCATTCATTTATTTACTTCCTGCTACCTGAGTCTTCAGGGGATTTGAGAGGTTGTGGGGTAGTGACCAGAGCCCAACCTCTTTCAGGAAAAAAAAAAAAAAAAAAAAAGAAAGAAAAAATAACTACTAAGATCACAACTTTCAATCCGGAAATCAGAGAGTGAATGTGGATTAATACATTCAGTTTTAAAAGATTCCTTGACAGTCTGATCTTATCAATCCTGCAGACCCTGACTACTGAGATACCATCTTGGGTCCTTCTCTTGTTTTGTTTTGAGACGGAGTTTCGCTCTTGTTGCCCAGGCTGGATGGAGTACAGTGGCACGATCTCAGCTCACTGCAACCTCTGCCTCCCAAGTTCAAGCAATTCTTCTGCCTCAGCCTCCCAAATAGCTGTGATTGCAAGCATGCATCACCACACCCGGCTAATTTTCTATTTTGGTAGAGACAAGGGTTTCTCCATGTTGGTCAGGCTGGTCTTGAACTGCCGACCTCAGGTGATCCACCCGCCTCGGCCTCCCAAACTGCTGGGATTGTAGGTGTGAGCCACAGCACCCAGCCCTTCTCCTGTTTAATATCAATAAGTCAATTTCCTACAGTGAGTGGCCTTTGCATATTTTTGGAGGCTAGGGTGTTTGATAGCCTAATTACTAACATTTTTATGACTACTGTATTTTCATTATTAAATGGAACAGTTGCTTCTTCCTCTTCTGTAGGAGCAGGAGGGATCCTATTTTTGCCTCAGAGTCTTCTGTGTACCCAATACTCAGCTCTACAAGATCCTGAAATACCTCCTCCATAAAACCAGCTCAGCCCAGACACAACCCCCATCACCACTACCCTTACTGCCCCCTCCAATCCAGCCTCCCATGGTGGGTCAGGACTCCTCTGTTCATCCACATTCTCCTACAAACATGTCTGCCCTTGGCCTATCTGTAGGGTTACTACTAAATCATATTCGTCATTCTCTCAACTTCTGTCATAGCCTTGGAGGCCAGAGCTAAGCCTGTCAGAATCACTCTTCAGTATCATTTTTTGCACCTGATACACCACCTAGCCTGGGGCTAGGCCTGCAGCAGGTACCTGCCAGCCTAGATGGCCTGGACAGTAGCATCAGGGTGTGGCTCCTCTGGCTTTGACTGTAATCTGATCTCTCCTGACTGAGCAGGTTACTTCTACCATTTGCCCTATAAAATGGACACTATTGTGAGAACCACTCTACAGATGATGAAAGAAGGGAGAGACCAAGGGAGGGAGTCTTTGTCTCCTTCCTATAATCTCAGATTGCAAAGAACTGGGCAACCTAAGGTCAGGTGTGGTGGCTCACACCTGTAATCCTAGCACTCGGGGAGGCTGAGGCGGGCAGATCACCTGAGGTCAGGAGTTCCAGACCAGCCTGGCCAACCTGGTGAAACCCCCATCTCTACTAAAAAAAAAAAACACAACGCTGGGCACGGTGGCTCAAGCCTGTAATCCCAGCACTTTGGGAGGCCGAGGCGGGCGGATCACGAGATCAAGAGATCGAGACCATCTTGGTCAACAGGGTGAAACCCCGTCTCTACTAAAAATTCAAAAAATTGACTGGGCATGGTGGCATGTGCCTGTAATCCCAGCTACTCAGGAGGCTGAGGCAGGAGAATTGCCTGAACCCAAGAGGCGGAGGTTGCAGTAAGCTGAGATCCCGCCATTGCACTCCAGCCTGGGTAACAAGAGAGAAACTCCGTCTCAAAAAAAAAAAAAAAACACAGCCGGGAGTGGTGAGCAGAGTCTCGCTGGAGTGCAGTGGCACAATCTCAGCTAACTGCAACCTCTGCCTCCTGGGTTCAAGCGATTCTTCTGCCTCAGCCTCCCAAGTAGCTGGACTGCAGGTTTGTGTCACCGAACCTGTCTCAGCACTTTGGGAGGCTGAGGTGGGCAGATCACAAGGTCAGGAGTTCAAAACCAGTCTGACCAACATGGTAAAACTACATCTCTACTAAAAATACAAAAATCAGCCAGGCATGGTGGCAGGCACCTGTAATCCCAGCTACTTGGGAGTCTGAGGCAGGAGAATCACTTGAACCTGGGAGGCAGAGGTTGCGGTTAGCAGAGATCTTGCCACTGCACTCCAGCCTGGGCAACAGAGCAAGCCTCCGTCTCAAAAAAAAAAAAAAAAAATTAGCTGGGCTTGGTAGCACGAACCTGTAGTCCCAGCTACTTGGGAGGCTGAGGCAGGAGAATCGCCTGAACCCGGGAGGTGGAGGTTGCAGTGAGCTGAGATTGTGCCACTGCACTTCAGTGAGGCTCTGACTCAAAAAAAAAAAAAGAATTAGGTAACCTGGCTTCCCACAATGTAACCACCCACCCTACCATAGCCAGCACCCACTAGGATCACCCAGGACCTGCTAGAAGGCAGTGGCCTCTGGGGAAATGCTGACCTTCTGCACTATGATAGCCACAGAACCTCACACAAGTCACCAATTCCGTAGTTAACATGACTTGCTCTGCCTCACAGCGTCATTCCACGGGATTAAATGGCCTCCTCCGATGCAAGGACATCCAGAACTCTGAGTAGTGGAAGGTCAGACAGTTGTCAGAACCAGAGGCTTTGGAGTTTGACAGATCTGACGTTGGACCGGGTTCTGCCTCTCTCTAGCAGTGACCCTCAGGCAGTTATGTAACCTCACTGAGCCCCATTGTCCTCGCCCCTCAGACATGGATGACCCCCCAGTACTCCCTTGCAGGCTCTGGAGGGGTGAGGATAAAATGAGTCATGATTTCAGCTCTCAGCTCCCTGCTTGACTCAGACAGAACACTCTAGAACGAGGCTGTCACTGTGATGGCAGCACTCCAGGCCAGCACCTTCTAGGCCACAGACTTTCAGTGGTCAAATACAGTGAAATTTCTATCTCAACGGACTCATTTTTCCAGAGCAGCAGGTTCACGTGGAACCAGAATGGAACAGTGCAGAAGGATACCATGAAAAGTTGAGCCAAGGGTGACTGGAAGGGGGGCCCCTTTCCCCCACCGACCTCCAGCTCCCTACCCTGGTTCTCTGGGCTGGCCAATTGAGACTCCTCTGTCTTAGGTAAAGTGCTCTGAAACCCAGCTCCGAGTCTCTCTTTCCAACTAGGTGATCCCCTTGAAACTTCATCTATTTAGAAAGTCTGTAAGTTCTGAAAAAGGAAAAAAAAAGTGACAATAAATGCAAAGGACTGTTTTTTGTTTTGTTTTGTTTTGTTTTGTTTTGTTTTGTTTTGGACAAGGTCTCACTCTGTCTCCCAGGCTGGAGTGGAATGACACAATCACAGCTCTCTGCAGCCTCAATTTCCTGCACTCAAGCAACCCTCTCACTTGACCCTCCCGAGTAACTGGGACTACAAGCACATGCCACTATGCTCAGAGAATTTTTAAAAAATTTTTGTAGAGATGGGGGTCTCACAATGTTACCCAGGCTGGTCTTGAATTACTGGACTCAAGACATCTTTCTGCCTTGGCCTCCCAGTGTTGGGATTACAGGCATGAGTCACCATGCCTGGCCCAAAGGACAGTTTTTAAATTTTAAAAGTATGTACAAGCCTCTCATTTTTTTTTCTTTAGATGGAGTCTCACTCTGTTGCACAGGCTGGAGCGCAGTGGCATGATCCAGCTCAGAGCAACCTCTGCTTCCCTGGTTCAAGTGATTCTCCTGCCTCAGCCTTCCGAGTACCTGGGACTACAGGCACCCACCACCATGCCCAGATAATTTCTTGTATTTTTAGTAAAGATGGGGTTTCACCGTGTTAGCCAGGATGGTCTCGATTTCCTGACCTCATGATCTGCCTGCCTCAGCCTCCCAAAGTGCTGGGATTACAGACGTGAGCCACCATGCCCCGTCGACAAGCCTCTCATTTCTTTTTTTTTTTTTTTTGAGACAGAGTGTAGCTCTTGTTACCCAGGCTGGAGTGCAATGGTGCGATCTCGGCTCACCGCAACCTCCGACTCCTGGGTTCAAGCAATTCTCCTGCCTCAGCCTCCTGAGTAGCTGGGACTACAGGCATGCGCCACCATGCCCAGCTAATTTTTTGTATTTTTAGTAGAGATGGGGTTTCACCACGTTGACCAGGATGGTCTCGATCTCTTGACCTCGTGATCCACCCGCCTCGGCCTCCCAAAGTGCTGGGATTACAGGCTTGAGCCACCGCGCCCGGCAAGCCTCTCATTTTTTAATGAAAGGAATTGCCTTGTATGACATGGTACCTGGCCTTGGGGGACCTCCTGGGTGTGTCAGAGGCTTCTCTGACGCCCCATCTAAACTAGCACCCGCACTCCCCATTACTGCATGCGCCGTCTTCTTAACACATGCCCTCATATGTTCGTGCTGTGCACACTCTCTTTAGCATCCGTCAGACACACCAGAGGGAAGAGCGGCTGGGGCGGGGTCCGTATGTATTGTCTGATTGCTCAGTGCCTCAGGCAGAGAGCCCAGACACACTCAGTGTAAGTGTAGTGAATGGAGGAAGTTGACCTAAGATTCTGAAACCTACCAGGATATCAAAACAAGGAAGTTGTGCCAGGTGCCGAGTGGGTAAGAAGCCTGGAGGAGGGAGGTCCCCGGGCAGACAAGGCAGTAGGGAAATGCCTCAGGAAGGGTCTGGAACCTGTCTGCTGGTGATTAAAAAGGAGAAAGACTGCCGGGCGCGGTGGCTCAAGCCTGTAATCCCAGCACTTTGGGAGGCCGAGGCGAGTGGATCACGAGGTCAAGAGATCGAGACTATCCTGGTCAACAAGGTGAAACCCCGTGTCTACTAAAAATACAAAAAATTAGATGGGCATGGTGGCGCGTGCCTGTAATCCCAGCTACTCAGGAGGCTGAGGCAGGAGAATTGCCTGAACCCAGGAGGCAGAGGTTGCGGTGAGCCGAGATCGCGCCATTGCACTCCAGCCTGGGTAACAAGAGCGAAACTCCGTCTCAAAAAAAAAAAAAGGAGAAAGACTCAGGGTGTGGTGGCTCATGCCTGTAATTCCAGCACTTTGGGAGGCTGAGGTGGGCAGTTCATGCGGTCAGGAGATTGAGACCATCCTGGCTAACACGGTGAAATCTTGTCTCTATTAAAAATTTTTAAAAATTACCCAGGCGTGGTAGGTGTGCCTGTAGTCCCAGCTACTCAGGAGGCTGAGGCAGGAGAATCACTTGAGCCCGGGAGGTTGCAGTGAACCGAGATCCTGCCACAGCACTCCAGCCTGCGTGACAAAGTGATTCTTCGTCTCAAAAAAAAAAAAAAAAGAGGAAAACTCAGTGCCTTGGGGGCAGAACGCAGGTCACCCTCTTCACTGCCCCCTTGGTGTCCAGCATAGAGCCTGGCAGATGAGACAGCCAAAAAGAGTTTGTGTGATCGAAAGGACAAGTGTGCAGAGACGCTGACTTTGTGGGAGCGGTGGGTGTAAGGTAGAAAAGCCCCTGGGATATTTGGAGGGCAACTACCCAAAGACCAGATGCCTGCGGCTGGGCAGCAGAGGAGTAAGGAGAGGAAAGGCTTCAAGGGAAGCTGGGGGGCTGAATGCAAGTGTAAGAAGCCTGGGTTTTATTTTTTATTTTTATTTTTATCGTATTTTATTTCGAGACAGAGTTTCGCTTGGTCGCCTAGGCTAGAATAGTGCAGGGGCACCGATCTCAGATCCCTGCAACCTCTGCCTCTCAGGTTCAAGTGATTCTCCTCCCTTAAGCTTCCCAAGTAGCTGAGACTACAGGGGTTCACCACCACACCCAGATAATTTTTGTACTTTTAGTAGAGACGGGGTTTCACCATGTTGGCCAGGCTACTCTTGAACTCCTGACTTCAGACGATCGCCCTCCTCAGCCTCCCAAAGTGCCAAGATTACAGGCGTGAGCCACGGCCACAGGCTGAGACACTGTTTTGGAAAAAAGGACTTGTGAACAGCTTCAAAGAGCTTGTAACATCAGCTTTATGGAGACTGTATTCACCTTCTTCTCCCCAGCTCCCAAAACTACAGTATTTAAGTAAAGACAAAATCAGGGTATCTGTGGTAGAATAAAAAATATGCATTTGGTCTTTGCCCCAGTTCCTGGCACAAAGCTCCTCAGAGTCTCAGAATCTCCTGAGTGATAGGAGTGCCCTTTGTTATTCCTGATGAGCCCCTTTTAGTCACACCTGAGTTTATGCTAATGAGGTGGCTCTTGGAGAGTCCCTAGATAGCTTCTGGATGGGGGCTGGTCACCACAGGAACCTACCATATGATTAGAGTGCTGGAACATTCAGCCCCCCCCACCCCCAACCTCAGAGGACAGAGAGGGGTTGGAGATTGAGTTCAATCACCAAAGGCCAAGGAAACCTCAATAAAGTCCCCCAAACCACGAGTCGGAGAGTTTCCGGTTGGTGCTGGGAGGATGGCCCACTGGAGAGGGCGTGGCAGCTCGAAGCTACCATCCAGGTTTCTTCCTTGCCTGGCAAGGAAAGATATTATACAGGATCCGACTCTGGTCCTCCTATTTTATAATAAGCTAATATTAGTAAGTAAAGTGCTTTCCAGAGTTCTATGAGTCCTGCTAGTGAATTATCAGATTTAAGGGGAGAGAGGTCATGGGCACCCTCAAATGTGCAATCGGCTAAACGTAAGTGTGGGTAGCCCAGGCACCTCACTTGTGGCTAGCATCTTAAGTGGGGGCAGCCTTGTGGGACTAGGCCCTTAGCCTGTGGGGTTCAAAACAACTCTGGGTGATTAGTGTCAGAATTGCATTTAATTCAACTGAATTGTTTGAATACTCACTTGGTGTCAGAGAATTAGAAAACCGGTACGAGAAACACACACACACACACACACACACACACACACACACGATTCTCTAAAACTTTGACTTCATTTTACGTATTTATTTATTTATTTTTGAGATGGAGTCTCACTCTGTCCCATGCTGGAGTGCAGTGGTGCAATTTTGGCTCACTGCAACCTCTGCTTCCTGGATTCAAGCAATTCTCCTGCCTCAGCCGCCCGAGTAGCTGAGATTACAGGTGCCCACCACCGTGCCCGACTAATTTCTGTATTTTTAGTAGAGACAAGGTTTCACTATGTTGTTCAGGATGGTCTCGAACTCATGATCCACTTGCCTTGGCCTCCCAAAGTGCCAGGATTATATGCATCCCACCCATATTTATTTATTTATTTACATTCTTTTTTGAGACAAAGTTTTGCTTTGTCACCCAGGCTGGAGTGCAGTGGCACAATCTCGGCTCACTGCAACTTCTGCCTCCTGGGTTCAAGCGATTCTCCTGCCTCAGCCTCCCAAGTAGGTGGGACTACAGGTGTGTGCCACCATGCCCAGCTAATTTTTGTATTTTTAGTAGCGGTGGAGTTTCACCATGTTGACCAAGCTTGTCTTGGACTCCTGACCTCAGGTGATCTGCCTGCCTTGGCCTCAAAAAGTGCTGGGATTACAGACATGAGCCACCGTGCCTGGCCTATTTATTTTTATTTTTCCATTGTTTTTAGAGACAGGGTCTCTCTGTATTACCCAGGCTGGAGTACAATGGCATGATCATAGCTCACTGTAACTTGGAACTGCTGGGCTCCAGCAATCCTTTTTTTACCTCAGCCTCCTAAGTAGCTGGGATTAGGGGCATACATTACCATGGTCAGCTAATTTTTTTTTTTTTTTTTTTTTTGAGACGGAGTTTCGCTCTTGTTACCCAGGCTGGAGTGCAATGGCGCGATCTCGGCTCACCGCAACCTCCGCCTCCTGGGTTCAGGCAATTCTCCTGCCTCAGCCTCCTGAGTAGCTGGGATTACAGGCACGCGCCACCATGCCCAGCTAATTTTTGTATTTTTAGTAGAGACGGGGTTTTCACTATGTTGACCAGGATGGTCTCGATCTCTTGACCTCGTGATCCACCCGCCTCGGCCTCCCAAAGTGCTGGGATTACAGGCTTGAGCCACCGCACCCGGCCCCTAATGTTTTTTTTTTGTAGAAATAGTGTCTCACTGTTTTGTTCAGGCTGGTCTAGAGCTCCTGGCCTCAAGCGATTCTCCCACCTTGGCCTCCCAAAGAGCTGGGATTATAGGAATGAGCCACTGTCGCTGGCCTGACTTTAAATACATATGTTATATTTGATTTGAACTAAATATGTCATATTAAGCAACACCAGTCCTAGGCCAAATCTCTCGTGAGGACCCCTTGCCTCTCTTCTGTGTGACAGTCTCTATCTTTTCTTCAGGTGGCAGTCAAAGCTGCCCTTCCCCCAGACACCAGAAAGTGAGTTGGTTTCATGCTCTGCCTCTCCCAGGGGTCTTGAATTATAAAGGAGTGCCTCTGAGGTGGAATTCACGGCAATTCATCCTTCCTGGTGACATTTCAGGTAAAGTAGTGGGTGGGGAAAATATTACCGGGTGGGGATCATCCCAGCATTCCTCGTGTGCACACACGATTACATGGCCATCTTCGCTGGGTGAGTATTAAGAGAGCCAAATGACGCCTGCTGTTCGATTTTATTCTAAAGGTATCCGTTGGAAGCCTGCCCACCAACCAGGCTCTTGTCATGTAATCCTCAAGACAATGAGCAAGAACAGGTAGGTTTTACAGAGGAGGACACTGGGGTTCAGAGAAAGCAGTTCACCCAAGCAAGTACATGGGCTAAAGGTGGGGCAGGGCTGGAGTCAGGATTCCTGGAAGAGCACGTGGTCACCTCCCTCAGGATTACTGCTGTCTGTCTAAGAACAGGGCTCAACCTAGAAGCACATCGCAGCAGCAGAGGGGGTCGATGCAGTATAGGGACATGTCACAGGAAGAAATTAACTCCCAAAAGCACAAAGGACTTCCTGGAAAAAGAAGCTTTTGACTAGGGCCTTGGAGAAAGAACAGAGCTTCCACAGATAGCAATGAAGAGAAAGGTATCCTGGGCAAAGTCTGGCATGAGGGAAGGCTGGCATCAGGAAAGTGTGGGCACAGCCAGACTCCAGAACAGGTGTGTCTCTCATACCAATGATATATAAAGGGTTATGGTTTGGGCCCTTATCCCCCTCCCCTCCAATTTTGTTTTTGTCTTTTTGCTTATTAATGCCAAGAATATACGCTTGTATAGAGCTTAACTTGAACCCTCTTTTAAGTAGGATTTCATTAGCTCCTCTAAACAGCCCTGAAAGGTAGTTAGGGTAGGTGGGTAGGTAGGCAGAGATCATACAACTGACACCAAAAGATTTCAAATAAATGCCTACTGAATAAATGAATGAATGAATGAAAGAATAACTTGCCCAAGGCCACCAGCACTAAATGGGAGAATAGGGACTAAGTCTCATTTTGCTGCCTCCAAATCCCAAACTCTTTTAACTACCGTACGTATCTGGGGGCCTTAGCAGTGCCATTGTGTGTGTGTACTGGGGGGTAGGGAATTAGACTCATTATTGTGTTTTATAATGTGCTGATCACTTGAAAAAACTCTGGGCAGGAGAACAATACAAGCATTCATTAAAGTACTTCAATAGACTGACAGCAGCAACAATAACCTAAAACTAAATGAAGCAGAGTATCTCATGTGAGTCTTCTCTTGAGGAGTCCAGTGCAAAGGCACGAGGCCTTCGGGAAGTAGAATGGGACTCCCCAAGAGAAAGACAAAGCAGAGATTTATAGAACCTTGTTGGGGGTCGGGGAGAGCAGGCCAGGAGGACCCCTACCAGCCAGGCAAAAAACCCCCACGACCACAGTCTTCTGGGCAGCTTTCAAAAGCCTCCACAATTCATGAGTAGCTGTAATCTACTGGTAACCACAGTAAGCATCAGGCCTAGAAGGGACCTCAGAGATCAGAGATTACTATCGTATTTTAAAGAGTCAACATAATGACATATTTGTATTGACTTCACTTTTTGGAGAAATGTGTCCTTAAAGTGCTTAGTACAGCTGTTCTAGCTTTTAAATTCTGCTTCTGGTTTCTTTCATTAGTTCTTCAAGTCACCAGAAGGGCAGAAGGGCAGCTCTGCAGGGAAGTGTACCTATATGTGTCCCTGGGATATCAATGAGGCCTTACTGAGTGAAGCCAAGCCGACAAAAAGTCCAGGATGCCTGCAAAGCTGGAGGGTGAGCTGCAAATCTGGCCCCATCCCTGAGATGCTCCAAGAGAGCACACACCCATGCACTTTGGGTCAGACTGACTGGTCAGTCTGATCTTGAACTGTTGATCAAGATCTGTTGGTCAGGCTGATCTTGAACTCCTGACCTCTAACTCCTCGGCATCCCAAAGTGCTGGGATTACAGGTGTGAGCCACCATGCCCAGCCACCCATGATCCTCTTCAACCCAACCAGTGCCTTCTCTCACCATTTAAGGCCCAGGGACCTCAGCCCTCTTTGCCCTTCCTCACTTCCAGTAACCAAGCCTTCCTGGCCTAGCACTCAATCTTTAAGGCTTCCATACTGCATGTCTTAACAATTAATTACAGAGACTCATTCTTACTAGAGTGGTAGCTAATCTATTGCCCTTTCCAGGTGACAGAATACTTCTGTTCATCTAAAACAAACAATTCTCTAGAAGCAGTCAAGGAGTGACATACAGGGTAGGAATTTCAAACAGTAAGGCAGGTCAGCTCCGGAGAGGGAGATCTTTGTGTTGAGCTATGTTTTTTGTTTTGGTTTGGCTTTTGTTTGAGACAGTATCACTGCTGCCCAGGCTGGAGTGCAGTGGCGATCACAGCTCACCGCAGCCTCAGCTTCCCAAGTTAGGTTTTTCTTTTTGCTTACTGCAACCTCCACCTCCCAGGTTCAAGGAATTCTCCTGTCTCAGCCTCCTGAGTACCTGGGACTACAGGTGCATGCCACCACACCTGACTAATTTTTGTATTTTTAGTAGAGATGGGGTTTCACCATATTGCTCAGGCTAATCTTGAACTCCTGACCTCAGATGATCCACCCACCTTGGCCTCCCAAAGTGCTAGGATTACAGGCATCAGCCACCGCACCCAGCCCCCAAGCCAGGTTTTGTAGAATCTCAAATTATAACATTCTGGTGGCCTAAGGGGGTCAGTATAACACACACACACACTTGGACATTCTTTCTTTCTTTTTTTTTTTTTTTTTGAGACGGAGTTTCACTCTTGTTGTTACCCAGGCTGGAGTACAATGGCGCGATCTCGGCTCACCGCAACCTCCGCCTCCTGGGTTCAGGCAATTCTCCTGCCTCAGCCTCCTGAGTAGCTGGATTACAGGCATGTGCCACCATGCCCAGCTGATTTTTTGTATTTTTAGTAGAGACGGGGTTTCATCATGTTTACCAGGATGGTCTTGATCTCTTGACCTTGTGATCTGCCCGCCTCGGCCTCCCAAAGTGCTGGGATTACAGGCTTGAGCCACCATGCCCGGCCTTTGGACATTCTTACTGATTCATGATTCCAACTATTTTCTAGTCCTGGCAGACCAGGAACCCAGAAAATACAAAGCTCTAGAATTTATTTATTTCCTATTTATATATTTATATATTTGAGATGGAGTCTCCCAGTGTTGCCGGAGCTGGAATGCAGTGGCTTGATCTCGACTCACTTCAACCTCTGCCTCCCAGGTTCAACTGGTTCTCCTTGACTCAACCTCCCAAGTAGCTGGGATTACAGGCACCCACCACCACACTCAGCCAATGTTTTTGTATTTTTAATAGAGACGGAGTTTCACTATGTTGGTCAGGCTGCTCGAACTCCTAACCTTGTCATCTGCCTACCTCAGCCTCCCAAAGTGCTGGGATTACAGGCGTGAGCCACCTCACCCACCCAGCCAATTTTTACATTTTTAAAAATAATTTGAGTCTCGGTCAACATAGTGAAACCCCGTCTCTACTAAAAATACAAAAAATTAGCTGGGCATGGTGGCGCGTGCCTGTAATCCCAGTTACTCAGGAGGCTGAGGCAGGAGAATTGCCTGAGCCCGGGAGGCAGAGGTTGCGGTGAGCCAAGATCGTGCCATTGCACTCCAGCCTGGGTAACAAGAGCGAAACTCCGTCTCAAAAAAAAAAATAAAAAAAAAAAATAATAATAATTTGAGTCTCACTCTGTTACCTAGGCTTAAGTGCAGTAGAACAATCTTGGCTCACCGAAACCTCTGCCTCCTGGGTTCAAGTGATTCTACTGCCTCAGCCTCCCGAGGAGCTGGGACTGTAGACATGCACCACCATGCCCAGCTGATTTAACTCTAGAATTTATAATACAAAAAGACAAGAAATGGCCGGGCGCGGTGGCTCAAGCCTGTAATCCCAGCACTTTGGGAGGCAGAGGCGGGTGGATCACGAGGTCGAAAGATCGAGACCATCCTGGTCAACATGGTGAAACCCCGTCTCTACTAAAAATACAAAAAAACTAGCTGTGCATGGTGGCGCGTGCCTGTAATCCCAGCTACTTAGGAGGCTGAGGCAGGAGAATTGCCTGAGCCCAGGAGGCGGAGGTTGCGGTGAGCCGAGATCGCGCCATTGCACTCCAGCCTGGGTAACAAGAGCGAAACTCCGTCTCAAAAAAAAAAAAAAAAAAAAAAAGACAAGAATAACTCAAAGGAAAAAAACAGTAACAAGACAATCGAGCCAGGTTCGGTGGTCCACACTGTTAACACACATGCTTTAGGGCCGGGTGCAGTGGCTCACACCTGTAATCCCAGCACTTTGGGAGGCCAAGGCGAGTGAATCACGAGGTCAAGAGATCACTTTTATTATTATTATTATTATTTGTCTTTTTGTTTTTGTGGAGAACGGGGTCTCACTATATTGCCCAGGCAGGTCTCAAACTCCTGGGCTCAAGCTATCCTCTCGCCTCTGCCTCCCTAAGAGCTGGGATTACAGGCATGAGCCACAACGCCCAGCGAGGTCAAGAGATCAAAACCATCCTGGCCAACGTGGTGAAACCCCGTTTCTATTAAAGATACAAAAATTAGCCAATTATGGTGTTCCACACCTGTAGTCCCAGCTACTGGGGAGGCTGAGGCAGTAGAATTGCTTGAACCCAGGAGGCAGAGGTTGCAGTGAGCCAAGATTGTGCCACTGCACTCCAGCTTGGTGACAGAGCAAGACTCTGTCTCAAAAAACAAACAAACAAACAAACAACAACAACGAAAAACCTCTTTCTCTGCTGCAACCCCATGTCTTGGCTTATTGACTTGCTGTGTTCACCGGGCAAGCAGACAATGATGGGTCCACTCCCCTCCCCAGTACTGCCCCTACTTTTTCTTCTAATCTCCATTTTGTGCTGTAACTTCACCCTTCTTTTTTGTATGGTACCCCAGCTCACACCTTGGTCCACATGTACCCTCCAGTCATTGTTGCAGTTGCCTGCAGGTGTCATCTGCCCCGGGGTTTCCCTCCTGGGACACTCTGGATTGCACATGGCCAAACCTACAAGAGAGGAGTTTGTAAGTTCTTTTAGGCCGACTGACTGCATCATGGACTATGCCATGGTAATCTCTGTGACATGTATGTACACCCCAGATGAGTTCCTGGAACTAGGAAGTCTGAAGTAACTGGAAAACCACCAAAAAGGGAAGAATCATCAACCCCTGCAGTGCCTAATTAACTTCGAGACATTCTTCTATTGTTCCTTATTCCCATCTCAACTGATTAGGCAACCGGACTTTGTAACCGACCTTGGGGCCGGGCGCTGTGGCTCACGCCTGTAATCCCAGCTCTTAGGGAGGCAGAGGCGGGAGGATCGCTTGAGTCGAGGAGTTTGAGACCTGCCTGGGCAATATAGTGCGACCCCGTTCTCCACAAAAAGGAAAAAAACAAAAAGCCAAAAAAAAATTAAATAAATAAGTGTAACCGACCTTGGTTCACCTCATGACTCCAAACTCTATGACCCAATCCCAGCTTGCAAAAACCACCCAAACTGTAACTTCTGTAACTTTCCACCACCTACCCTAAACCTATAAAACCAACTCCTATCCCACTGCCCTGTGCTGACTCTCTTTTCGGACTCAGCCCACTTGCACCAGGGTGAATAAACAGCCATGTTGCTCACATGAAGCCTGTCTGGGGGTTGGGGGGGTCCTCTTCATTCAGAGCACGTGTTTTTTTTTTGTTTGGTTTTTTTTTTTGAGATGGAGTTTTGCTCTTGTTACCCAGGCTGGAGTGCAATGGCGCAATCTCGGCTCACCGCAACCTCCGCCTCCTGGGTTCAGGCAATTCTCCTGCCTCAGCCTCCTGAGTAACTGGGATTACAGGCACGCGCCACAATGCCCAGCTAATTTTTTGTATTTTTAGTAGAGACGGGGTTTCACCATGTTGACCAGGATGGTCTCGATCTCTTGACCTCGCGATCCAACCGCCTCGGCCTCCCAAAGTGCTGGGATTACAGGCTTGAGCCACCGCGCCTGGCCAACCAGAGCACGTGTTTTAACAGAGTTAACATCCTATGGGGCAACCTTGACCTGAGGGGGCCAGAGCTGTTGGATAAACATCCTCTATTCTTTTCCTTGGATGAACAATTTTGAAACTTGGTCTATGGTTCTCTTTAGGGGCAAACAGGTGGACCAAGCCCAGTTGGTCTTCTTGGAGATGAGCTTGATAAGGCAGCACAACTTGGAATGGCTCTCCCTCCTTCTTTGGGTCACTGTCCCCAGTTCCTCACTCCTGTTCTGGGGTAATTCCCATAATAAATGACCTGCATGCAAGCTCTTGTCTCAGACTCTGCTTCTGCGGGAAATACTAGCTGACAGCTCTCCTTTCTCCCCAGGCTCCACTCTGCTTTTTCTGCTCCACGCTGCTGTTTTTCTCCTCAAGGTCTGTTCTCCTCCTCAGTCAGCTTCAGAGACACTGTGTGTTCCCAGGCAGGCTGCACGTGACAAGGTGGGCGTACACCTCCACTTGGCTCCCTGGAAACCAAGGGAACCAAGGTTAAGAGGGCAGCAAGGACAAGAGAGGGGCTAAAGAGGGGAGTGGGATACCTCTAGTCCTAAGAAGTCTTCTTTGGGATAGAGGGAATTGATCTAGCCTGAGAGAGAGTGTGGCCTGATGTTCTTCTTAGATACCCTGTGGTCCTTGGAGGTAGGCTTGGGTGCTGTTTAGTGGCATGATCTTCAGGTCTCAAGGGATTCTTCCTGTCCTGAACAGTTCACCTGGGCTTTCTCTGAATGAGTTCCTGGGCTGCTTCTTTAGCCTCCAAGTGTACAACTTGACCTTGAGCACCGCTCTGTTCTCTATGCTCACTGAGGAAACAGTAGAAGGGCTTTATTTACATTTAGTCTGTGGCAGGAAGCACCCACCCACTGAAGGAGTTCCCCCTCTATGTCACGCTTTGCCCAGGCTGCTGTAAAGACCTGTCACCATCTAGTTTCAGGAATGGTAAAACACTCCCCAGGCCAAGAGTGGTGGCTCACGCCTGTAATCCTAGCACTTTGGGAAGCCAAGGCCAGGAAGATCACTTGAGGTCAGGAGTTTGAGGCCAGCTTGGCCAACATGGTGAAACTCCCAAATCTCTCTTTTTTTTTTTTTAGAGGCAGAGTCTTGCTCTGTTGCTCAGGCTGGAGTGCAGTGGCACGATCTTGGCCCACTGCAATCTCTGCCTCCCGGGTTCAATGTTAGGATTAAGAAAAGCGGCCGGGCGCGGTGGCTCAAGCCTGTAATCCCAGCACTTTGGGAGGCCGAGGCAGGTGGATCACGAGGTCGAGAGAACGAGACCATCCTGGTCAACATGGTGAAACCCCGTCTCTACTAAAAATACAAAACATTAGCTGGGCATGGTGGCACGTGCCTGTAATCCCAGCTACTCAGGAGGCTGAGGCAGGAGAATTGCTTGAACCCAGGAGGCGGAGGTTGCGGTGAGCCGAGATCGTGCCATTGCACTCCAGCCTGGGTAACAAGAGCGACACTCTGTCTCAAAAAAAAAAAAAAAAAAAAAAAAAAAGGGCCGGGCACGGTGGTGGCTCACGCCTGTAATCCCAGCACTTTGGGAGGCCAAGGTGGGTGGATCACGAGGTCAACAGATCGAGACCATCCTGGTCAACATAGTGAAACCCCGTCACTACTAAAAATACAAAAAATCAGCTGGGTATGGTGGTGCGTGCCTGTAATCCCAGCTACTCAGGAGGCTGAGGCAGGAGAATTGCCTGAATCCAGGAGGCAGAGGTTGCGGTGAGCCGAGATCGCGCCATTGCAATCCAGCCTGGGTAACAAGAGCGAAACTCCGTCTCAAAAAAAAAAAAAAAAAAAAAAAAGATTGTCTTGATCTCCTGACCTCATGATCCACCCACCTCGGCCTCCCAAAGTTCTGATTACAGGTGTGAGCCACGGCGCCCAGCTGGTAAAACCATGTATCTACTAAAAATACAGAAAAGAAAAAAAAATTAGCTGGGGCTGGGTGCCGTGGCTCACACCTGCAATCCCAGCACTTTGGGAGGTTGAGGCAGGTGGATCACGAGGTTATGAGATCGAGACCATCCTGGCCAACATGGTGAAGCCCCATATCTAAAAATAAAATAAAATAAAATAAAAAATTAGTCAGAAATTCCTTGAACCCAGGAAGCAGAGGTTGCAGTAAGCCAAGATCATACCACTGAACTCCAGCCTAGGCAAAAGAACAAGACTCTGTCTCAAAACAAAGCGAAACAAAACACACTCCCCAGATGGTCACATTCCAAGCGGCAAGTAAGGGAATGATAGAGTAAACTCCGGACTGATTCAGGCCTTGACAAAATTTCTAGGGTGGAAGAGTGAGGGGAGAGCAACATTTCAGGAATAAATAAGGTCAGAATTTATTTATTGTGAATAATACTCTAGTCTTCCAACTGAAGTATGCAAGAAACATCACTTTTTTTGAGACGGAGTCTCTTTCTGTCACCTAGGCTGGAGTGCAGTGGCGCAGTCTCAGCTCACTACACTCTGCCTCCCGGGTTCAAGTGATTCTCCTGCCTCAGCCTACCAAGTAGCTGGGATTAAGGCGCCCACCACTATGCCGGGCTAATTTTTGTATTTTTAGTAGAGATGGGGTTTCACCATGTTGGCCAGGTTGGTCTCAAACTCCTGATCTCGTGATCCACCTGCCTTGGCCTCCCAAAATGCTGGGATTACAGGCATGAGCTACTGTGCCCGGCCAGTGAGAAATATCACTTTCTTAATTTCCTAGAAATCAATTTAATTTCTACTTTAAGGCCCCCACCTGGCAGGAGAATTGATGTCAGTCATTGCTGAGGTTTCATTTCCCTTCCCCACCCAGGCAATCCCAGACACGGACTGTGGCCAGAGAAAGTCCTTCCAGGTACAGCACTCAACCTAGTCTACTCTACTGAGCAAGACAGACATGAGGTCACCTCCCATTATGCCCTAGAGGACAACATAACATAAACGGGCACTAAGAGTCCTAGGAATTGAGACAAGGAAGCTGCAAACTCAACCAGTGCTCCTTGAGAAGGATTGACTCACCTAGGAGGAGAACTCTAAACCATGACCCCAAGAATGACAAGAATTTTGCATCATAGAGAAGAGGAAAAGCTTTCTGGAAAGATGTCAAAGTAGAATGAAAGGGTGAGGTCATTCTGGGAATGAGTACCCGGAGGCTGATACTCATTTGGGTGTGGGGAAGGCAAGGGAAAGAGGAGAGTTTAGAAAAAAGAACAAAGGGCCAGGCGCCATGGCTCACACCTGTAATCCCAGCTCTTTGGGAGGCCAAGGCAGGTGGATCACAAGGTCAAGAGATCGAGACCATCCTGGTTAACATGATGAAACCCTGTCTGTACTAAAAATACAAAAATTAGATGGGCATGGTGGCACATGCCTGTAGTCCCAGCTACTTGGGAGGCTGAGGCAGGAGAATTGCTTGAACTCAGGGGGCAGAGGTCGCGGTGAGCCGAGATCGCACCATTGCACTCCAGCCTGGGTAACAAGAGTGAAACTCCATCTCAAAAAAAAAAAAAAAAAAAAACGGCTGGGTGTGGTGGCTCAAGCCTGTAATCCCAGCACTTTGGGAGGCCGAGGCGGGTGGATCATGAGGTCAAGAGATCGAGACCATCTTGGTCAACATAGTGAAACCCCGTCTCTACTAAAAATACAAAAAAATTAGCTGGGCATGGTGGCGCGTGCCTGTAATCCCAGCTACTCAGGAGGCTGAGGCAGGAGAATTGCCTGAACCCAGGAGGCGGAGGTTGCGGTGAGCCGAGATCGCGCCATTGCACTCCAGCCTGGGTAACAAGAGTGAATCTCTGTCTAAAAAAAAAAAAAAAAAAAAAAAAAAAAAAAAGAACAAAGTCCGGGCGCAGTGGCTCAGGCCTATAATCCCAGCACTTTGGGAGGCTGAGATGAGTGGATCACGAGGTCAGGAGTTCAAGACCAGCCTGGCCAACATGGTGAAACCCTGCCTCCACTAAAAATACAAAAATTAGCCAGGAGTGGTAGCCCACTCCTATAATCCCAGCACTTTGGGAGACCAAGGCAGGTGGATCATTTGAGGTCAAGAGTTTGAGACCAACCTGGCCAACATGGCAAAACCCTGTCTGTACTAAAAATACAAAAAGTAGCTGGATGTGGTGGTGGGCATTTGTAATCTCAGCTACTCAGGAGGCTGAGGTGGAAGAATTGCTTGAACCTAGGAGGCAGAGGCTGCAGTGAGCCCAGATCATGTGGCTACACTCCAGCGTGGGTGACAAAGTGAGACCCTATCTCAAAAAGAAAAAAAAGAAAAAAAATCACCAAGGAAGACTTAATCATAATGTGGACAATGATGGGAGTCTCTCTCTCACTCTCTCTCTCTCTCCCTCTCTCTCTGTCTCACTAGGGTGGGGGCGTGTATAATAAATAACCCTATTTTTTTGTCTCCTCAACTTTGGAACCAACTAAGAAATAAGACGTAGGAAACAAGTGAACACTTGAATGTCAACTTTATGGCAGATCAAAGCTGGATTGGAGGACATAGTGCAAATGAACAGCCCCCATGGACTTCCTATCACATTCCTGTCACAGTGAATGTAGACACACCATTTAGTCAGTCACAGGAGTACCAGATAAGTTCAGCCCTGTCTGAGCAGCCCAGAATATACCTTCAGGCAGGTCCTAAAGAGAGCACTTGGTAAGGCTTCACAGAAGAACAAGCTCAACTTCTCCCTTGAAACCTTCACACCAGAAGGTGAATTGGTTTCATGCTCTGCCTCCCACAATGGTCTTGAAATATAAAGGAGTGCCTCTGACATGGGATCCATGGGAATTAATGTTTCCTGGTGACATTTTAGGTAAAATATTGGGTGGAGAAAATATTACCAGATGGGATCCATTCTTCTCGCCAGGAGAGTCAGGCCAGAGAGACTCCACGGATGTGGCTCCATGGAGACCCCTTCACATGGAAGCAAGAAGTAGGGGATGGAGATTCCATTTCACAGCCCACATCCACCTTGTTAAACACATGCTCTGAATGAAGAGGACCCCCCCAACCAACAGGCTTTGTGTGAGCAACATGGCTGTTTATTCACCCCGGTTCAGGTGGGCTGAGTCCAAAGAGAGTCAGCGGAGGGCGGTGGATTAGGAGTTGGGTTTTACAGGTTTGGGGTAAGCAGTGGAAAGTAACGGGAGTTATAGTTTAGGGCAGTATTTGCAAGCTGGGAGGGGGTCGAAGGTCTGGAATCATGAGGTTGACCAAGATCCGTTACAAAGTCCAATGGCCTTGTCAATTGAGGCCAGAATAAGAAACAATAGAAGAATGTCTCAAGTTAGTTAGGCACCGCAGGAGTTGATAGTTCTTCTGCTTTCCAGTTACTTCAGGTTTTCTAATTCTGGAAGGCCCTCCAGGGGTGTAAATGTGGGTCACATGTGGGTCACGGGGGTCCATAGCGTCAATGGCGCCATCAGTCAGCCTAAATGACCTTACACACCCTGTGGGCACTCTCATTGTTGTTGCTTTCTGAAATAAAGAACTACCTCTCATCTGTGTAGAAATCAAACTTTTCAGAGTACTTTCACATCCATAAAACAAGAGCATAGAAAGAAAGCAGAAAAGTTTCCTAAAATCACCTAAGCCTATTCCTCCTTTAAATGATGATAAAATTCGGGCTGACAGTGTGAAGAGACCAGCCGAGGTGGATCACCCGAGGCCAGGAATTTAAGACCAGCCTGGCCAACATGGTGATGGATGCCTGTAATCCCAGATACTCAGGAGGCCAAGGCAGGAGAATCTCTTAAATCTGGGAAGCGGAGGTTGCAATGAGCCAAGATCTTGCCACTGCACTCCAGCCTGGGAAGCGCAAAGCTCTGTCTCAAAAAAGAAAAGAGACCAGCCAAAAGCCACACAATTAGTGGTCACGTGTCTCCCAGCACAACTGAAAGTCACAAGATCCTTTGGCTTTGGATGTCCAACACAAAACCTTCCTCCATCTTTGTATTCTCTTCTCTGCAGCAGTTATGCTGAAAATCAACACAACTGTTGGAAAAGAGGAAACGGAAGGAAAAGAGCTCCTGAGCACAGCTACCTGCTCTGGATGGAGTCAAGACGCTTGGCTTATGAAATGTGTTTGTTTAATTTTGCATTGCCGGTATTCAGCAGAGGGGCTGAGAGAGAGAGTGCTACAGTACGTCTCCATTCCCACGAACCGTGTGAATGCTTGCTGAAGAGCCAGAAAACTGGATATAGGAAACGTTTTTTCAGAAATGGGTAAAGAAGGATTCTTCAGATAACACAGCAGTGAACTTAGTGTTGCTCAGAGGCCTCTGCTGGGCCTGTGCTCTGGCTGGCGCCTCTCCCCATTCTCCAGGCATCTTTAAAGGTCATCTTGGGCTCTTTCCTCTCCTTCATCCCTGTATCGAATTTGTTTCCAAGTTCTCTCATATCGCCTTCTTTTCCATCTGTGTTGCCACATCCTGGCCTAGGTGCTTATCACTTTGCGCCAGCCTGGCCTCCTGTGTTGGGGCAGGGCTGAGCATCGAGGCCTGGGAGGCAGTTAGGAGGCTGTCTCCCCGCCTCAGGCTGCAGCTGACACCTGCTTTTGTCTCCCCTCCCCCTCCACAGGCTGTGGTTTCCTCCTTATCCGCTCCCCTCCCCTCCGGTGCATCTCCAGCCGCCTCCCAGCCAGCCCCCAGCTCTCACCAGGCCAGGCACTCCCCACACTTTCAGGCTGCCTCCACTCCCTCACCCGCTTCCTCCCCTCCCCCAGCCCCTTCCTCAGGTTTCAATTAACTAGCTGCCCATAGATTACAGCAAATTTATTCTCCCTGAAATAGAAGTGACCCATAACAAGGCTTAATGAGATCATCCCCCAAGGAATTTAATAAGGGACAATCCCTTTAGCCAGTCAGATGAGCATGTCAGCTGTGTGTGAGGGAGTATTGCAGGGAGGGAAGGCAGATGGTGGGTGCCCCAACTCTAGGGTGTGTTGGTGGTCTGGGCCCCTGGGACAGGCAGCAGTGGGTGTGGGAAGCAGAGAGGCCTGGCAGATCAGCTGGGTGGACATCACAGAAGCATAAGCTCACCTACTTCAGAAGTGTGCCAAGAGCTAGCAGGAAACCTGATGCCCTCCCTGACTCAGCTTCCCATGAGCTCCCCAGGGCAGTCCTGGAGGTCACAGGCCCAAGAGTTTTAGGTGTCATGAGAGGAAGATTGCAGAGTGGACCCTTTGCCCCGCTACTAAATTAACAGAGATGGGGATGGATGCCCGGCATGGTTGTGCTTCCCTTACAGAGCAGGGGAAAGAGGATGTTTGTTTTTCCTGCTCTTGAAAGCTGATCGCCTCTGCAGCCAGGCGTGGTGCCAGTTGTGGTCAGCGTCCAGCCTGGCAGATGGGTCATCGAGGACTCAGGATGAGTCCTCAGCTGTCTGCATTTTGCAGCAGCCAGCACAACAACACACCTCCTTGGCACCCACAGCCCCCTACATTAGAGCACCAGCCTGCTCACCCATTAGAGAACAATTCTTCCTTCTCATAACAATGCAGCACTCAGCATCTGTGCCTGCACAGAGTCTCCAAAAGAGCCAGAGAGACCCCTAGGTGTGACCCAGTCCAACTATTTCCCTGACTTACAGATGAGCAACTGGGACTCAGGGAGGTTAAGAGACTTCCCTAATGTACTGGTTTTCTGTGTTGCCCACAAATCATCTAAAAGTGATCGTCATAGAGCAGATTAAAATAACATGTATTTAGCATCATTTCTATGGGTCAGGAACCTGAGCTCAGCTTAGCTGCCTCCTCTGCTCCAGGGTTTCCCAGGGCTGAAATCAAGATGTCAGCTGAGGCTGGAGTCTCATCAGAGGCCCAAGTGGAGAAAGACTTGCTTCCTGGCTCCCCCGGGCTGTTGGCAGGATTTATCTTCTTGCAGCTATAGGACCGAATGTCCATTTTCTTGCTGGCGGTCAGCCTGATGCTCTTGAAAATAAATGCTGCCCACTTTTCTTTGCCAAGTGGCTCTCTCAATAGGTCTTCTCATAGCAGGTCAGCTTCTTCAAAGCCAATAACTGACAGAGTCTCCAACCTCAGGTAGGGCCCAGTCCTTCAAAGCCTTTTAAGGCTTTTACCTGAGTCAGGCCCACCTAGGATGATCTCCAGTTTGATGAAATAAAATCAACAGGACCAGGCACGGTGGCTCACACCCGTAATCCCAGCACTTTGAGGGGCCAAGGTGGGCAGATCACCTAAGGCTGGGAGTTCAAGTCCAGCCTAAGAAACCTGGAGAAACCCCCATCTCTACTAAAAATACAAAACTGGCCAGGCATAGTGGCTCACACCTGTAATCCAAGCACTTTGGAGGCCAAGGCGGGTGGATCACCTGAGGTTGGGAGTTCAAGACCAGCCTGACCAACATGGTGAAACCCCGTCTTTTAAAAAAAATTTAAAAATGAAAATACAAATACAAATACAAAATTAGCCAGGCATGGTGGCGCATGCCTGTAATCCCAGCTATTCAGGAGGCTGAGGCAGGAGAATCGCTTGAACCTGGGAGGTGGAGGTTGCAGTGAGCTGAGATTTCGTCATTGCACTCTAGCCTGGGCAACAAGAGTGAAACTCCATTTCAAAAAAAAAAGAAAAGCCGAGCATGGTGGCTCATGCCTGTAATCCAAGCACTTTGGAGGCCAAGGTGGGTGGCAGATAACCTGAGGTTGGGAGTTCAAGACCAGCCTGACCAACATGATGAAACCCCGTCTTAAAAAAAAAAAAAAGAAGAAGAAGAAGAAAGAAAGAAAATCAGCCGGGCATGGTGGCTCACACCTGTAATCCCAGCACTTCGGGAGGCAGAGGCAGGTGGATCACAGAGGCGGGTGGATTATGAGGTCAGAGTTCAAGACCAGCCTGGCCAACATGGTGAAACCCCATCTCTACTAAAAATACAAAAACTAGCCAGACATGGTGGCTGGCACCTGTAGTCCCAGCTACTCAGGAGGCTGAGGCAGGGAGTTGCTTGTACCTGGGAGGCGGAGGTTGCAGTGAGCCAAGATCACGCCACTGCACTCCAGCTTGGGCAGAGAGAGACTCTGTCTCAAAAAAAAAAAAAAGAAAAAGCCAGGCGCAGTGGCTCAAGCCTGTAATCCCAGCACTTTGGGAGGCCGAGGCAGGTGGATCACAAGGTCGAGAGATCGAGACCATCCTGGTCAACATGGTGAAACCCCGTCTCTACTAAAAATACAAAAAAAAAAAAAAAAATTAGCTGGGCATGGTGGCACATGCCTGTAATCCCAGCTACTCAGGAGGCTGAGGCAGGAGAATTGCCTGAACCCAGGAGGCGGAGGTTGCGGTGAGCCGAGATCGCGCCATTGCACTCCAGCCTGGGTAACAAGAGCGAAACTCCGTCTCAGGGCGGGGGCGGGGGGAAGGCCGGGCGGGGTGGCTCAAGCCTGTAATCCTAGCACTTTGGGAGGCTGAGGCGGGCGGATCACAAGGTCAAGAGATCGAGGCCATCCTGGCCAACATGGTGAAACCCGTCTCTACTAAAAATACAAAAATTAGCTGGGCGTGGTGGCGTGCGCCTGTAGTCCCAGCTACTCAGGAGGCTGAGGCATGAGAATTGCTTGAACCCAGGAGGCAGAGGTTGCAGTGAGCCAAGATTGTGCCACTGCACTCCAGCCTGGTGCCTGGCGACAAAGCGAGACTCTGTCTCAAAAAAAAAAAGAAAAAGAAAAATCAATGGATTTGAGACCCTAGTTACATCTTCCAAATCTCTTTACCTTTGCCATATTTTGTTTGTGAGAATCAAGATGCACAAAGTTTGAATGTGTCCCACCCACAGTCAAAGGGAGGGGATTATATTCCAGCTACTCGGGAGAATGTGGCGGGAGAATTGCTTGAACCTGGGAGGCGGAAGTTGCAGTGAGCCAAGATCGCACTACTGCACTCCAGTCTGAGCGACAGAGCAAGCCTCTGTCTTGAATAAATAAATAACATGAACAGCACGAGATAGGGAATTTTAGGGCCACTCTAGGGTCTGTCTACTATATCCAATGTCACACAGCTAGGTAATAACAGAGATGAGATATAGAACCTAGATTTCCTACAGTTCCCTGGGGCCAGTTATGTTTCAGAATGAAGATTGTTCCAGATTTCAGATAGGTGATCAGGTGCTTATACCATAAACATAATACCCCCAGTAGCGCCTGGAGGAGCACCTAGGAATCACTTGCCTTAAAGTTCTGCAACAGACCAAAATGAGCGTTCAGGTGAGGTTTTGCTGCCAAATGAATTCAGGTCAGATCAGGTTTTGCCAAATGAATTATGAAAAACCTTTGGGTTTTAGAGCTTTGGGGGCTTTGGAAATTCCAGTAAGGGATTATGAGCCAATAATTGACACTCATTGAGTTCTGACCATATGCCAGACTTGGGCTAAGGATATGCGTTGTCACAGCCCTGTGGAAGAAGCAGATTTTTGAGAATTTTTTTTCTTTTGAGATGGAGTCTCGCTCTGTCACCCGGGCTAGAGTGCAATGGCACGATCTCGGCTCATTGCAACCTCCACCTCCCAGGTCCAAGCAATTCTTCTGCCTCAGCCTCCTGAATTGCTGAAATTACCAGCATGCGCCCCCATGCCTGGCTAGTTTTTTGATTTTTTTTTTTTTTTTTTTTTTTTTGAGACGGAGTTTCGCTCTTGTTACCCAGGCTGGAGTGCAATGGCGCGATCTCGGCTCACCGCAACCTCCGCCTCCTGGGTTCAGGCAATTCTCCTGCCTCAGCCTCCTGAGTAGCTGGGATTATAGGCACGCGCCACCATGCCCAGCTAATTTTTTGTATTTTTAGTAGAGACGGGGTTTCACCATGTTGACCAGGTTGGTCTCGATCTCTCGACCTTGTGATCCACCCGCCTCGGCCTCCCAAAGTGCTGGGATTACAGGCTTGAGCCACCGTGCCCGGCCTTTTTGATTTTTAGTAGTGACAAGATTTCACCATATTGGCCAGGCTGGTCTCTAACTCCTGACTTCGTGATCCACCCGCCTCGGCCTCCCAAAGTGCTAGGATTATAGCCATGAGCCACCGTGCCTGGCAAGAAGCAGATTTTTTTTTTTTTTTTTGAGACGGAGTTTCCGCTCTTGTTACCCAGGCTGGAGTGCAATGGCGCGATCTCGGCTCACCGCAACCTCTGCCTCCTGGGTTCAGGCAATTCTCCTGCCTCAGCCTCCTGAGTAGCTGGGATTATACGCACGCACCACCATGCCCAGCTAATTTTTTGTATTTTTAGTAGAGACCGGGTTTCACCATGTTGACCAGGTTGGTCTCGATCTCTCGACCTCGTGATCCACCTGCCTCGGCCCCCCAAAGTGCTGGGATTACAGGCTTGAGCCACCGCGTCCGGCCAAGAAGCAGATTTTGGAGAATTTTTTTTTTTTTTTTTTTAAGATGGAGTCTCTCTTTGTTAAGATAGAGTCTCCATCTTTAAGATGGAGCAATCTTGGCTCACTGCAACCTCCACCTCCTGGGTTCAAGTGATTCTCCTGCCTCAGCCTCCTGAGTATCTGGGATTACAGGCACTTGCCACCACTGCTGGCTAATTTTTTTTTTTGCATTTTTAGCAGAGACAGGGTTTTGCCATGTTGGCCAGGCTGGTCGTGAACTCCTGACATTGTGATCTGCCCGCCTCAGCCTCCCGAAGTGCTGGGATCACAGGCATGAGCCACTGCACCTGGCCAGATTTTCAAGATTTTTCTTTTTTTGAGATGTAGTCTTGTCTCCCGGGCTGGAGTGCAGCTGCACGACCTTGGTTCACTGCAACCTCCGCCTCCCTGTTCAAGGGATTCTCCTGCCTCAGTAGCTGGGACTACTGGCGCCCACCACCATGCTCGGTTAATTTTTGTATTTTTAGTAGAGACACAGTTTCACCATATTGACCAGGCTGGTCTTGAACTCTTTTTTTTTTTTTTTTTTTTTTTTTTTTTTGAGACAGAGTTTCGCTCTTGTTACCCAGGCTGGAGTGCAATGGCGCGATCTCGGCTCACCGCAACCTCCACCTCCTGGGTTCAGGCAATTCTCCTGCCTCAGCCTCCTGAGTAGCTCGGATTACAGGCATGTATCACCATGCCCAGCTACTTTTTTGTATTTTTAGTAGAGACGGGTTTTCACCATGTTGACCAGGATGGTCTCGATCTCTTGATCTTGTGATCCACCCGCTTCGGCCTCCCAAAGTGCTGGGATTACAGGTGTGAGCCACTGCTCCCGAACATTTTTGAGATTTTAAAACCATTTTCCTTCCTGTATTTCTTTCTCTTTCCAAGTGGGCTCTGCATTCATTGATGTGAAGGTGGGAGGAGGCTGAGTAGAGCCTGAAAGTCTCTCTTGCTCATGTTTTAACAAAGCTGCTCAAGCCTCAGATTGGGGAGGAAATACGGGCCTTTGATAAAACACTTCCAAAAAGCAAAATAAATGCATAAATAAGTGAAACCCACAAAACAAACAAACACCAAAGACTGAAAATAGATCCCCATCCCCACATCAGGCTAGGTAGAGGAGGGAGATGGGCTGGGGCTTCTGGAGCACTCCTAAGCAGGCAGCACTCCCAGGGTGAAGGCTGCAGGCTGTGTGTAAACCAGCTGGTGTCCTGGGTGCCTCTCAGTGTGTTTCCTCGGGAATGGAGGGAAGGGGCATCCTGTCTAGACACTGCTTGGCTCAACGTTGTCTTTAATTTGCTTTCTCATCATGTTGTGTAAGCGAGTCTTCTCTTTGTGCCAGAGCAAGTCTATTTCTCTCTAGCCCAAATACAGAACTGGTTGTTGAATACATATTGCTCAATAAATCCTCATTTAGGGCCGAGTGCTGTGGGAGACCAAGGCAGGGGGATTTCTTGAGCCCAGGAATTTCAGACCAGCCTGGGCAATATGGCAAAACCCCATTTCTACAAAAAATATAAAAAATTAGCCAGGCATGGTGGCAATCACCTGTAATCCCAGCTACTCGGGAGGCTGAGGTGGGAGGATCGCTTGAGCCTGGGCTGAAGTGAGCCATGATCACACGCTCTAGCCTGGACAAAACAGTGAGACCTTGTTTCAATAAAATAAATTTTTTAAAAATGCTCATTGAGCGACTCTGTTCAGTGAGTGAAAAGAGTCAGGTCTGTGGGTCCCTAGGCCCCTCCTTCTAGGGTTTCTTGTGCAATTAACATCCTCTGAAATGTTTGCTTTGGTGAGGAGACCCTGTGTTTTATTTTTTTCTTTTTTTTTTTATTGCATTTTAGGTTATTTTTTTTTAATTTTTTTTATTTTATTTTTTTTTTTTGCTCTCCCTTACACAAAACCTTGAAGATAGACCATCTTTTTTTTTTTTTTTTTTTTTTTTTTTTTTTTTTTTTTGAGATGGAGTTTCGCTCTTGTTACCCAGGCTGGAGTGCAATGGCACGATCTCGGCTCACCGCAACCTCCGCCTCCTGGGTTCAGGCAATTCTCCTGCCTCAGCCTCCTGAGTAGCTGGGATTACAGGCACACGCCACCACGCCCAGCTAGTTTTTTTGTATTTTTAGTAGAGACGGGGTTTCACCATGTTGACCAGGATGGTCTCGATCTCTCGACCTCGTGATCCACCCTTCTCGGCCTCCCAAAGTGCTGGGATTACAGGCGTGAGCCACCGCGCCCGGCCTAGACCATCTTTTTAAAAATGTTTTTTAGATGGAGTCTCACTCTGTTGCCCAGGTTAGAGTGCAATGGCACATCTTGGCTCGCTGCAACCTCTGCCTCTCATGTTCAAACAATCTCCCTGCCTCAAGCTCCTAAGTAGCTGGGATTACAAGTGCCTGCCACCACACCCAGTTAATTTTTGTATTTTTAGTAGAGACAGGGCTTCGCCATGTTGGCCAGACTGGTCTTGAACTCCTGACCTCAGGTGGTCTGCCCATCTCAGCCTCCCAAAGTGCTGGGATTACAGTCATGGGCCTGGTGACCCTCTGATCTAGTTCATTAAGCCCTGTGTCAGATTTCATGCATCATCCTCCCCTCAAGGGACCAGAGCCTCAGGATAAATTGGTGCAGTCCCCAGGCCTGAAGTGGGAGAGTGGTTTGAGTGCTGGGCTTGTCCTTTCGGGAGTGAATCTTACCATGTGATTTGACTTTGGCCCCAGAACCCCAGGGATAGCCTTGATTTCAAGGACTGGGTTTGTCCTTTTTTCCTTCCCTTTAAAAGTATCTTAAAGATGTGACTGCCCTCTGGTGGCTATAATTATGTATATCAACGACCCTCTGCCCTTCAAACATGATTCAAGTAAGTGATTCAGTGTCCTAGGAACCAGAGAGCTGCAGGGTTAAGTTACTGGGATTGTTTGGGATCAGGGGTGAGAGAGTATGCCATAACACTTCTCTCTGTGTTTACTGGTGTAAATACCAGACTTCAGATTGTTAACAGGATCTGGGTCATTTTGGGTATAAACTTCTTTTTTTTTTTTTTTTTTTTTTGAGACGGAGTTTCGCTCTTGTTACCCAGGCTGGAGTGCAATGGCGCGATCTCGGCTCACCACAACCTCCGCCTCCTGGGTTCAGGCAATTCTCCTGCCTCAGCCTCCTGAGTAGCTGGGATTACAGGCACGTGCCACCATGCCCAGCTAATTTTTTTTTTTTTTTTTTTTTGTATTTTTAGTAGAGACGCGGTTTCACCATGTTGACCAGGATGGTCTTGATTTCTTGACCTCGTGATCCACCCGCCTTGGCCTCCCAAAGTGCTGGGATTACAGGCTTGAGCCACCGCACCCTCTGTGCTTTTCTTAATTCTAACATTCCACCCATTGTGGGGAGTCTGTGTCCCTTTCCCCTGACTCTGGGTGGACTACTGTGACTGCCTTGACTGATGTGTATGGTGGAAGTAATGCTTTGTGACTTCCAAGGTTAGGTCATAAAAATGCCATATACTTTGTTGAAACACCCTTAAAAACCAGCCATAATGTGAAAAAGAAACTCAAACTAGCCCTCACAGAGGAACTATTCAAAGAGGTCATGTATAAGCGTTTTAGCCAGAGGCTGAGATCTCAGCCAACATACAGACATGAGTGAAGCCATCTCCAGATGATTCCACTCCTCAGCTATGGAATGGATGATTTTTTTTTTTTTTTTTTTTTTTTTTTTTTTTTTTTTGAGACAGAGTTTCGCTCTTGCTAACCAGGCTGGAGTGCAATGGCGCGATCTCGGCTCACCGCAACCTCCGCCTCCTGGGTTCAGGCAATTCTCCTGGCTCAGCCTCCTGAGTAGCTGGGATTACAGGCACACGCCACCATGCCCAGCTGATTTTTTGTATTTTTATTAGAGACGGGGTTTCACCATGTTAACCAGGATGGTCTTGAACTCTTGACCTCGTGATCCACCTGCCTCGGCCTCCCAAAGTGCTGGGATTACAGGCCTGAGCCACCGTGCCCGGCCGGAATGGATGATTCTTTAAATATTGCTAACTTGAGGCCCCAGAGAGGAAGGAGCAAAGATAAGTCATGTTCACGCTAGGCACGGTGGCTCACGCCTGTGATCCCAGCACTTTGGGAGGCTGAGGTGGATGGATCACAAGTTCAGGAGTTCAAGACCAGCCTGGACAAGATGGTGAAATTTTGTCTCTACTAAAAATACAAAAATTAGCTGGGTGTGGTGGCATGCACCTGCAAATCTCAGCTACTTGGGAGGCTGAGGCAGGAGACTCGCTTGAGCCTGGGAGGTGGAGGTTGCAGTGAGCCAAGATCACACCACTGCACTCCAGCCTGGGTGACAGAGTGAGACTCCATCTCAAAAAAAAAAAAAAAAGAAAAAAAAAAAAAAAGATAAGCCATGTCCATTATACTGTTGTCAAAATTTCTCACCCCAGAAGGTGTGATTGTTTTATTCCAGTTTTGAAGCAGCTTGTTATACAACAGTAATGACTAAAGCACTTATCACTACCGTCATCACACTGGCATTACCTGTTAAAGATAAACAGCTGCACAGTAAAGTTGTGAAAACAGATTTTACTGGACAAAGGGCCTTGGCTCTTGCTTATAATCCTGGCACTTTGGGAGGCTGAGGCAGGAGAACTGCTTGAGGCCAGGAGTTTGAGACCACCCTGGGCCACACAGTGAGACCCTTGTCTCTACAAGAAAAACAAAAACACAAAACTCAGGTTTTATTCAGCAACTATTGACAGCAGAAGAAAGACCCAAGCTCCGTTCTGCACTTGATCCCAATGGCCGAGAAGCCTAAGCTCCATTCTGATATGTGCAGAGGTGATTGGGCCTTTGAAACGGAGAATGACAGAGGAGATAAGTGAGGTCCCAGTAAAGTCACGGAAGGGAAAAACTACAAAGGGTTGGTCAGTGTAAATGCAATTAAGCCAGCTGTGTCTGCTAGCTGGCAATTATGCAAGTTAGGGACTCTGCCCTTCCACAGAGACTGGGAGACAGAGGCCCTATCCTTTCTGATGACTACATTTCAAAGGAATGGCTCTCCGGTCCTTGAGAAAGACACTTCTGAATTGTAGGAATTACATATATACCTCAAAAAGAGAAATGAAGTGTTCTTTATTGTAAGCCCTTACTAGTGCTCTGAGAAACGGAGTCTATCATTAGGTGTTGCCTAGAACAAACTGAATTCTCCTGGCAGCATCAAGCTTGCTTTCTTGTTTTTTATGTTCGCTTTTTGTGAGTATATATATTTTGTAAGTGCATATATATGTATGGGCTATATAAGATAATTTGACACTCGCATACAATGTGTAATAATCACATCAGGGTAAATGAGGTATTCATCACCTCAAGCCTTTATCCTTTGTGTTATGAACAATCCAATTATACTTTTTTTTTTTTTTTTTTTGAGACGGAGTTTCACTCTTGTTACCCAGGCTGGAGTGCAATGGCGCGATCTCCGCTCACTGCAACCTCCGCCTCCTGGGTTCAGGCAATTCTCCTGCCTCAGCCTCCTGAGTAGCTGGGATTACAGGCACATGCCACCATGCCCAGCTAATTTTTTTGTATTTTTAGGAGAGACAGGGTTCCACCATGTTGACCAGGATGGTCTCGATCTCTTGACCTCGTGATCCACCCGCCTCGGCCTCCCAAAGTGCTGGGATTACAGGCTTTAGCCACCGAGCCCGGCCGCCAATTATACTTTTAGTTATGCTGTTTTTAATTTAATTTAATTTTTTTTTTTTTTGAGACAGAGTCTCACTCTGTCACCCAGGCTGGAGTGCAGTGGTGAGATTTCGGCTCACGGCAACCTCCACCTCCCAGGTTCAAGCGATTCTTCTTCCTCATCCTCCCGAGTAGCTGGGATTACAGGCACAACGCCATCATACCAGGTTAATATTTGTATTTTTAGTAGAGACAGTGTTTCACCAGTTTGGGCAGGCTGGTCATGAACTCCTGAACTCATAATCTACCTGCCTTGGCCTCCCAAAGTGGTGGGATTACAGGCATGAGCCACCGTGCCCAGCCACTTTTAGTTATTTTATTTTAGACAGGGTTCTGGCTCTGTCGCCCACACTGGAGTGCAGTGGCGAAATCTTGGCTCACTGCAACCTCTGCCTCCTGAGCCCAAGTGATCCTACCACTTTAGCCTCCTGAGTAACTGAGATCACAGGTACACACCACCACACTTGGCTAATTTTTTTTTCTTTTTCTTTTTCTTTTTTTTTTTTTTTTGAGACAGAGTCTCACTCTGTCACCAGGCACCAGGCTGGAGTGCAGTGGCATGACCTTGGCTCACTGCAACCTCCGCCTCCCGGGTTCAAGCAATTCTCCTGCCTCAGCCTCCTGAGTAACTGGGACTACAGGCGAGCGCCACCACGCCAAGCTAATTTTTTTGTATTTTTAGTAGAGATGTGGTTTCACCATGTTGGCCAGGATGGTCTCGATCTCTTGATCTCGTGATCCACCTGCCTCAGCCTCCCAAAGTGCTGGAATTACAGGCGGGAGCCACCACACACGGCCTTTTTTTCTTTTTTTGGTGTTGGCAGCTTTTGCCATGTTGCCCCAGCTGGTCTCAAACTCCTGGGCTCAAGCAATTTGCCTGCCACTGCCTCCCAAAGTACTAAGATTACAGATGTGAGCCACTGCACCTGCCCAAACTGTGTTTTAAAACTTTGTTTTCTTTCCTCCTTTCTCCCCATTCTCAAGATATAACTCTGAGCCAGGCACGGTGGCTCACACCTGTAATCCCAGCACTTTGGGAGGCCGAGGTGGGCAGATCATGAGATCAGCAGATGGAGACCATCCTGGCTAACATGGTGAAACCCCGTTTCTACTAAAAATACAAAATTTAGCCAGGTGTGGTGGCACACACCGATAGTCCCAGCTACTCTGGAGGCTGGGGCAGGTGAATCACTTGAACCTGATAGGCAGAGGTTGCAGTGAGCCAAGATCACACCACTGTACTCCAGCCTGGGTGACAGGGCGAGACTCTGTCTCAAAAAAAAGATGTAACTTTGAGACAAACTGCCTATCTTTCCTTTCATCTTTTTTTTTTTTTTTTTTTTTTTTTTTGAGACGGAGTTTCGCTCTTGTTACCCAGGCTGGAGTGCAATGGCGCGATCTCGGCTCACCGCAACCTCCGCCTCCTGGGTTCAGGCAATTCTCCTGCCTCAGCCTCCTGAGTAGCTGGGATTATAGGCACGCACCACCATGCCCAGCTAATTTTTTGTATTTTTAGTAGAGACGGGGTTTCACCATGTTGACCAGGTTGGTCTCGATCTCTCGACCTCGTGATCCACCCGCCTCGGCCTCCCAAAGTGCTGGGATTACAGGCTTGAGCCACTGCGCCCGGCCCCTTTCATCTTTAAATACAGCTTTGGAACATGCTATGAGCCTCCAATCCTTTCCTTTTGCTACTCTGTGTTCCTATACCTTATATACATGCATTTACTCAGATGCATGTTATGTTAAGCACATACCATACTCACCTAACTGGTGACATATTTCCTTGGAAGCTTCAGGGGCTGGATCCTGATATGGACCAGACGCATCCAGCCACGATGGCACCAGCCCCTTCACCAAGTGGAACAATAATTCAAGACAAGCTATTGGAGAGGGTCACACCACTAAATATCTGCTAGCTCTTCTTCCTCTTTTGTGTTCCAAACCCTGTCAGTGTGTGTGTGTGTGTGTGTGTGTGTGTGTGTGTGTGTGTGAAAGAGAGAGAGAGAGAGAGAGAGAGAGACAGAGACAGAAAGAGAGACTGGGTCTCACTCTGTTACCCAGGCTGAAGTGCAGCGGCACCATCACCGCTCTCATTGAGGCCTCCACCTCCTGGGCTCAAGTGATCCTCCCACCTCAGCCTCCCAAGTAGCTGGAACTACAGATGTGTGCCACCATACTTGCATAAGTTTTGTATTTTTTGTAGAGATGGAGTTTCACCATGTTGACTACACTGGTCTCGAACTCTTGAGCTCTAGTGGTCTGCTTGCCTATGCCTCGTGAGCCACCATGCCTGGTATTACAGGCATGAGCCCCCATGCCTGGCCCAAATGTTCTCTTTAAAACCCCCTGCATTCCATCTACAAATTCAAGAGTGGAATTTTTCTGTTCTTCACCTTGCTGGCATGTATAACAAAGTCTCACTCTTTTTATCACATCTTCTTATTATTTTGGTTTTTTTTTTTTTTTTTTTTTTTTTGAGACGGAGTTTCACTCTTGTTACCCAGGCTGAATTGCAATGGCGTGATCTCGGCTCACCGCAACCTCCGCCTCCTGGGTTCAGGCAATTCTCCTGTCTCAGCCTCCTGAGTAGCTGGGATTACAGGCACACGCCACCATGCCCAGCTAATTTTTTGTATTTTTATTAGAGACAGGGTTTCACCATGTTGACCAGGATGGTCTCGATCTCCTGACCTCGTGATCCACCCGCCTCGGCTTCCCAAAGTGCTGGGATTACAGGCTTGAGCCACCGCGCCCGGCCTATTTTGGTTTCTTTTTACAAATAGCAAGCAGCCAGACCCTTTTGCCAGTTACAGTATCTGGAGTGCAATGGCAAGACCTCGGCTCACCACAACCTCCGCCTCCCAGGTCAAGGGATTCTCCTGCCTCAGCCTAGCTGGGATTACAGGTACCCACCACTACACCCATCTAATTCTGTATTTTTAGTAGAGATGGGGTTTCTCCATGGTGGTCAGGCTGGTCTCAAACTCTTGACCTCAGGTGATCCACCCACCTTGGCTTCCCAAAGTGCTAGGATTACAGGCGTGAGCCACTGGATCTGGCCTCATCTTTTTTTCTTGGACCATTCTCCATAACAAAGGGGTGTGATATAATATTAGCTTCCTATAAAAGGAATGTGGCCAGGCACAATGGCTCATACCTGTAATCCCAACACTTTGGGAGGCCGGGGTAGGCAGATGGCTGGAAGCTAGGAGTTCGTGACAAGCCCAGGCAACATAGAGAGACCCCATCTCTGCCAAAACAATTATTAGCCAGGTGTGGTGGTACATGTCTGTCATCCCAGCTACTCTAGAGGCTGAGGGAGGAGGATTGCTTGAGCTACGATCATGCCACTGCACTCCAGCCTCTGCAACAGAGAAAAATCCAGTCTCTAAAAACAAAACAAACAAACAGAAAAATGTGAACTGTAGTGGTTAACTTCAGACCTGGTGGGAAAGCATGGCAACATCTCTGTTAAATGTAAAAATATCCCTATATGGGTAGATGAATCCTTTGCCGAGAACAACTAGGAAAGCTGAAAAAATACAAAGTCAAAACTTGTTTGAAGGTATGAGAGAGCTGCCCAAGTAGCCAGTACTTGAGGGGCTAAGGTTCCAGAGGGAAGAGAAGCTCCTGGAGTGAAGCCTGTCTTTGCCCTTCAGGAATGTGCTAGTTCATAAATGGTGTAGGATAGGCATGCTGCAAAGCTGAACAGAAACGGGTTGCCAGGTTGGGCACAGTGGCTCATGCCTGCAATCCCAGCACTTTGGGAGGCTGAGGCAGGAGGATCACTTGAGCCCAGGAGTTCGAGATCAGTCTGGCCAACATAGTGAGACCCCATCCCTATAAAAAAATTAAAATAATAATAAAAAGAAGTATCCAAACTGAAGGTAAAAAGACGATGAGAAAAAGCAGGAGAGAAAAAGAGGATGGAAAATACAGAAAAGAGTATAAAATATCTACTGGAGACAGTGAGAAAGTCTAACATCTAGGTCATTGGAAGTACGAGAAACAGGGAGAAAGAGAGTGGAGCAGAAGCAATACTTAAAGAGATAATGCTGATTTTTTCCAAAGAGATGAAATAAGTCAAGCTACTAATACAAGGAGTTCTATGAACCTTTTTTTTTTTTTTTTTTTTTGAGACGGAGTTTCGCTCTCGTTACCCAGGCTGGAGTGCAATGGCGTGATCTCGGCTCACCGCAACCTCCGCCTCCTGGGTTCAGGCAATTCTCCTGCCTCAGCCTCCTGAGTAGCTGGGATTACAGGCACGCGCCACCACGCCCAGCTAGTTTTTTGTATTTTTAGTAGAGACGGGGTTTCACTATGTTGACCAAGATGGTCTCGATCTCTCGACCTCATGATCCACCCGCCTCGGCCTCCCAAAGTGCTGGGATTACAGGCTTGAGCCACCGAGCCCGGCCTCTATGAACCTTAATTAGGAGAAATTAAAAAAGAAAAACTCAGCGCCGGGCGTGGTGGCTCAAGCCTGTAATCCCAGCACTTTGGGAGGCCGAGGCGGGTGGATCACGAGGTCGAGAGATCGAGACCATCCTGGTCAACATAGTGAAACCCCGTCTCTACTAAAAATACAAAAAATTAGCTGGGCATGGTGGCGCGTGCCTGTAATCCCAGCTACTCAGGAGGCTGAGGCAGGAGAACTGTCTGAACCCAAGAGGCGGAGGTTGCAGTGAGCCGAGATCCCACCACTGCACTCCAGCCTGGGTAACAAGAGTGAAACTCCATCTCAAAAAAAAAAAAAAAAAAAAAAAAAAGAGAAAGAAAGAAAAAAGAAAAACTCACCTAACACATAGGATTGCTGAAAACCGAAGATAGACAATCTTAAAAATCTTAAAAATCTTAGCCCCTCGGCCGGGCGTGGTGGCTCCTTCCTGCAATCCCAGCACTTTGGGAGGCCAAAGCTGGTGGATCACCCGAGGTCAGGAGTTCGAGACCAGCCTGGGCAACATGGTGAAATCCTGTCTCTACTACAAAACAAACAAACAAACAAAAAAATGAAAAAACCTAGCCCCTTGGGCAGCTCTCTCATACCTTCAAACAATTTTTTACTTTGCATTTTTTCAGCTTTGCTAGTTGCTCTCGGCAAAGGATTCATCTACCCACATAGGCCTACATTTATCCTTAACATAGATTTCGCCATGCTTTCCCACTGAGTCTGAAGTTAACCGCTACAGTTCACAGAATGCCGGGCGCAGTGGCTTACACCTGTAATCCCAGCACTTTGGGAGGCTGAGGTGGGTGGATCACGAGGTCAGGGGTTCAAGACCAGCCTGGCCAACGTGGTGAAATCCCGACTCTACCAAAAGTACAAAAATTAGGTGGGTGCAGCAGCAGTCACCTGTAATTCCAGCTGCTTGGGAGGCTGAGGCAGGAGAATTGCTTGAACCCTGGAGGTGGAAGTTGCTGTGAGCTGAGATCCCACCATTGCACTACAACCTGGGCAACAAGAGTGAAGCTCCACCTCAAAAAAACAAAAACAAAAACAAAGAAAATTCAAATTAAAACTAGAATGGTATAATACTAACATTCAAAACTCAAGAATATATGTTTGTGAATCTGGAGATAAGGAGAGACTACTTCTGGAATATAAAGAAAATGTTAAAATGTTACTCTAAAAAGTACAAACAGAAGGGAATCTGACATCTCAAATTGGAAGAGAAAGAAAAACTGAGCTTCGTTAGAACAACAGGTGGCAGGAAAAGAAGGGGCAAATCTGAGTAAAAAGAAAGAAAAGAAATCTTTTTTTTTTTTTTTAGACGGAATCTTCCTTTGTTGCCCAGGCTAGAGTGCAGGGGCGTGATATCAGCTCACTGCAACCTCCACCTTCTGGGTTCAAGCGATTCTCCTGCCTCAGTCTCCCCAGTAGCTGGGATTAGAGGCACCTGCCACTGTGCCTGGCTAATTTTTGTGCTTTTTAAAAGTAGGGATGGGATTTTGCCATGTTGACCAGCCTGGTCTCAAACTCCTGACCTCAGGTGATCTGCCCACCTCAGCCTCCCAAAGTGCTGGGATTACAGGTGTGAACCACGGTGCCCAGCCAAGGAAAGGAATCTTATTTCTCCAAAGAATAGAAAGTGAGCGAAAACAGAAAATTCAACCTGGGACTACTAGGATTTCTGCTAGTTACTCATGTTAATCCTTCCTCTCATTCTTCCTTAACTAACAGAATCCCAGATGTATTCTGTGCAACAATTTGACCACTAAAACACTACGTTTTCCAGCCCTTCTTGCAAGTAACCTTGTTGAAAGTGACTGAACATGAATGCTGATGCTGCGGCAGCCGTCATAGAACTATAAGGTGACCTTGAGGATGGAAATGTCGTGGAGCACAAAGAAGGAACTTTGAATCCTTGATGACAATAGAGGCTGCCACCTCCACCCTGGACTGCCTGCTTCTGGTATTTTACATAAAACAAAAATAAACCTCTCTTTTGCTTAAACCATATTTTTGTGGTTCTGTCATATGCAGCTAAATGCAATTCAAAATTGACACAGTGACCCAGAACTGCATGTGACAGAAAACACAAAAACATGGTTTATACAAAAGAGAGGTTTATTTCTCTTTTATGTAATTGCATTTAGCTGCAGAAGACTGGAAATGCTTCAAAAACACAAAAACTCTATAATGTCACATGTAGAAGTCTGGCCAATAGAGAGCATTGAGAATTATAAACCTGAGCTGATGATCCTTGGCAGCAAGAGAACAGTAGTTCTCAACACAGCACAGAGTGGGGGTGAGGGGAGTTGGGGGGGTAGGGGGGTGGCAGGGAGGGACGGGGCAGAGACAACAAAGTATCAAGAATTCCAGCCGGGCGCGGTGGCTCAAGCCTGTAATCCCAGCACTTTGGGAGGCCGAGGCGGGTGGATCACGAGGTCGAGAGATCGAGACCATCCTGGTCAACATGGTGAAACCCCGTCTCTACTAAAAATATAAAAAAATTAGCTGGGCATGGTGGCGCATGCCTGTAATCCCAGCTACTCAGGAGGCTGAGGCAGGAGAATTGCCTGAGCCCAGGAGGCGGAGGTTGCGGTGAGCCGAGATCGCGCCATTGCACTCCAGCCTGGGTAACAAGAGCGAAACTCCGTCTCAAACAAAAAAAAAAAAAAAAAAAGAATTCCAAAGAATTCCAAATCTTTATACACACAGGAGGAAAACATGGCGACTGGATGTATGCCATGTATTAAACATGCATTAGCCAGGCACAGCGGTTCACGCCTGTAATCCCAGCACTTTGGAAGGCTGAGGCGGGCTGATCACCTGAGGTCAGGAGTTTGAGACCAGCCTGGCCAACATGGCGAAACCCCATCTCTACTAAAAATACAAAAAAATCAGCCAGGCTTTGTGGCGGTTGCCTGTAATTCCAGCTACTTGGGAGGCTGAGGCAAGATAATTGTTTAAACTCGGGAGTTGGAGGTTGCAGTGAGCTGAAATTGCGCCATTACACTCCAGCCTGGGAGACAGAGCAGGACTTCGTCTCTAAATAAATAAATAAATAAATGGTGTTTTGAGTTGGAGACCATCTAAAAGTCAAAAAGCATCTATATGTCAGTATACTACAAGGTGTTAAAAAGGACATAGGCCGCGCCCAGTGACTTGTGCTTATAATTCCAGTACTTTGGGAGGCCAAGGTGAGAGGATCACTTGAGCCTAGGAGTTCAAGACCAGTCTGGGCAACATAGTAAGACCCCTGTCTCTACGAAAAAGTTAAAAAATTAGCCAGCATGGTGGTGCATGCCTGTATTCCCAGCTACCCAGGAGGCTGAAGTGGGAGAATCACTTCAGCCCGGGAGATTGAGGCTACAATGAGCCATGATCACATGACTACGTACCAGCCTGGGTGACAGAGCAAGACCCTTTCTTAAAAGAAAAAAAAGTATAAAAATATGTGTACATGGATTACAGGTGCAGTGGCTCACGGCTGTAATCCCAGCACTTTGGGAGGCTGAGGCAGGCAGATCACCTGAGGTCGGGAGTTCCAGACCAGTCGGGCCAACATGGTGAAACCCTGTCTCTACTAAAAATACAAAAATTAGCTGGACATGGTGATGAGCACCTGTAATCCCAGCTACTGGGAGGTTGAGGCAGGAGAACTCCTTGAACCCAGAAGGCAGAGGTTTCGGTGAGCCGAAATCATGCCATTTCACTCCAGCCTAGGCAACAAGAGTGAAACTCCATCTCAAAAAAAAAAGCATACATTTTTGATTTGCATAGATAAAAGTCTAGAGGAATACACTCCAATGATAGTAGTTACCCTTATGGAGTAGAATTGGAGACAGGGGTAGAAAAGTTCTCAGACTTTTAAATTTTATATATTTTAGAATTGTTGGAAATGTTTACAATAAACTTTTTTTTTTGTAGTTAAAAGTTGTTTGGAGTTTTTTTTTTTTTTTAAAGAAATTTGTTGTTTTACATTTGAGGGACTTGGGTATCCCTTGTCTAGATTTCTAAAGTAGCTAAAAGCTAATTGTGAGGATTGAGATTTAAATTAGAATTTTAGCCAAAGCTAACTGATGAGGAGGAAAAAATCTTTGGGCTGGGAAGTAAACAATCTGGGTTCGGATCTTGACTGGGTATGACATGTGGGTCATTGTTTTACTTCTTTGGGCCTTAGTTTTTTTTGTCTGTAAGACTAAGATTTGCCCTGGACAGTCCCTTCCAGCCTGACATTCTGTGAATTTATAAACTGCCTCTCTGAGGTTGAGGGTAAATTCTTATTAATCTTTGTAACTCCACTCCTAACACATAGAGCGTATTAATACTTATTAAGAAGTAAGTGAGTGAATTATGTGTGAGGATGGTGGGGCAGCCGTGATACCCATTTTGACATCCCAGAATTTACATGATATCTTTAAAGGTCATATTGCCAAGTAGCATAAGTGCTAGCTTTCCTGTTCAGTGTCTAAACATGTAGCAGAAAATCTGAATTCTGAAAAAGTAGAGAGAGCAATTCCCTCTCCCAACACTGTGGAGGCAGGCTGTCAGCCCACAACTGCTGCTGCAGAATTTAAAGAAAACTGAAAATGTGAGAGCAGGGCACTGCAAGATAAGCCTAAAAATATACACCTGCACAACGTGAGAGGAAGCTGCACTAGGATCAGAAGGACATCCATGCATCATGGTACTAAATAAAGCTGACAGACTGCCCTCTTTGGGTGGCATCTCATCTAACCCACAACATCAGCAATCCAGGCACAGGGTCACAGCTATCCTGCAGTGAGCCATCTGTCACGTGCTCCTGTGACAATCCACAAGAAAAAGGTCTCCTGGCAATCAAACAATTTCCAAGGACATTCACACACAATCCTCAGTCCACTCTTAAAATAGCTTCGACACATTTTCACAAGGAACATCTTTTCATTCATGATGCACTTTTTCATCCAGTATTGAGCTTCGAATGCTTCCCAATAAATTGAGAAGCTGTCTCAATTTATTCTATTCTGATGATAACTTGACCCCCTGCCTACGTCACGAGTTCCTTTTTTTTTTTTTTTTTCTCGAGATGGAGTTTCGCTCTTGTTACCCAGGCTGGAGTGCAATGGCGCGATCTCGGCTCACCGCAACCTCCGCCTCCTGGGTTCAGGCAATTCTCCTGCCTCAGCCTCCTGAGTAGCTGGGATTACAGGCATGTATCACCATGCCCAGCTACTTTTTTGTATTTTTAGTAGAGACGGGGTTTCACCATGTTGACCAGGATGGTCTCAATCTCTTGACCTCGTGATCTACCCGCCTCGGCCTCCCAAAGTGCTGGGATTACAGGCTTGAGCCACCACGCCCAGCCTACGAGTTCTTAATTAGGTGGCAGCAAATGCAAATCTCTTGACTATATTGCCCCTCCAGGAGGCAGAATGCTGGGACAAAGGAGTCTTCTGCTTCAAAACTCAATGGTTCCTAGATTTGTGCAATCCTGTCTGACCAGCTCAGATAACTGAATTTGGGAAAGAAAGTTTCATAGACTGACATAGGCAACTAATGAAGCAGAATGGTCAAAACCAGGTCTCCAAAGATGGTTTAAGATAGACACAACTACATGCAATATATGATCCTGGATTGGAAAAACAACTGCTATAAATCGCATTACAGGCTCGGCATGGTGGCTCATCACAATCCCAGCACTTTGGGAGGCCAAGGTGGGGTGATCACTTGAGGTCAGGAGTTCAAGACCAGCCTGACCAACATGGTGAAACCCCACCTCTACTAAAAATACAAAAAAATTAGCCAGGCGTTGGGGCGGGCACCCATAATCCCAGCTACTTGGGACGCTGAGGCAGGAGATCGCTTGAACCCAGGAGGTGGAGATTGCAGCGAGCCAAGATCAAGGCTTTGCACTCCAGCCTGGGTGACAAGACCAAAACTCTGTCTCAAAAAAAAAAAAAAAAAATACGGAGGCTCCTCCCTCTCATGCCACCATCTCCCCATAAATGTGTGTATGTGTATTTGATGTTTCCAAGATATATGCAGGTTAGAGACCTCGAAATGGAATTATAGCAAAAATTTTAATTTTGGACTGCCTTAAATGTTTGCTTGTCCACACTGCACATCCCTCCTGGCACATCAAGGCTAAGAGACAGAAGGTCCTTGGAGCAGCTGCCCCTGACTCCTCCACGATCTACTCCACTTCTCTGTGCTCTCTGGACCCAGCTTTCCTGGCTTCCTGACCAGCTGCACTCCCCACCTCACCACTTTTTTTTTTTTTTTTAATAACTCCAAATGTTATTGGAACAAATAAGCAAAGGAGATTCACTTTAGATTTTGGAGGCAAGAAAATATGATGAATAATGCTATCTCTATTCATTTCAAAATTTATATAACATGGCACATTTCCTAGTCTTTTCAAAGAACCAACTTTTGGTTTGTTTCTCTTCTCCTTTGTATTTATTTTCCATTTCATTATTATTGCTTTTTGAGTCAGAGTCTCACTCTGTCACCCAGGCTGGAGTGCAATGACACCACCTCTGTTCTCAGCATCCTGAGTAGCTGGGATTACAGGTGCTCACCACCATGCCAGGCTAATTCATAATTTTTTTTTTTTTTTTTTTTTTTTTTGAGACGGAGTTTCGCTCTTGTTACCCAGGCTGGAGTGCAATGGCGCGATCTCGGCTCACCGCAACTTCCGCCTCCTGGGCTCAGGCAATTCTCCTGCCTCAGCCTCCTGAGTAGCTGGGATTACAGGCACGTGCCACCATGCCCAGCTAATTTTTTGTATCTTTAGTAGAGACGGGGTTTCACCATGTTGACCAGGATGGTCTCGATCTCTCGACCTTGTGATCCACCCGCCTCGGCCTTCCAAAGTGCTGGGATTACAGGCTTGAGCCACCGCGCCCGGCAATTTTTTTTTTTATTTTAAGAATTCCCTTGGCCGGGCGCGGTGGCTCAAGCCTGTAATCCCAGCACTTTGGAAGGCCGAGATGGGTGGATCACAAGGTCGAGAGATCGAGACCATCCTGGTCAACATGGTGAAACCCCGTCTCTACTAAAGATACAAAAAATTAGCTGGGCATGGTGGCACGTGCCTGTAATCCCAGCTACTCAGGAGGCTGAGGCAGGAGAATTGCCTGAGCCCAGGAGGCGGAAGTTGCGGTGAGCCGAGATCGCGCCATTGCACTCCAGCCTGGGTAACAAGAGCGAAACTCCGTCTCAAAAAAAAAAAACAAAAAAGAATTCCCATTAGTGTAGGTCTGCTGGGTGTTTTTTAAATTTAAAAAAAATTTTTTTTTTTTTGAGACAGAGTCTCACTCTGTCACCCAGGCTAGAGTGCAGTGGCACAATCCTGGCTCACTGCAACCCTGTCCTCCCAGGTGCAAGTGATTCTCCTGCCTCAGCATTACAAGTAGCCGAGGCAGGAAAATCACTTGCACCTGGGAGGTCAGGTGCCCCTATGCCCAACTTTTCTATGTTTAGTAGAAAAGGGGTATCATATGTTGGCCAGATTGGTCTTGAACTCCTGACCTCAGGTGATCCACCCTCCTCAGTCTCCCAAAGTATTGGGATTACAGGAGTGAGCCCTGCTGTTCTGTTTGTTTTAGAGACAAGGTCTGGTTCCATTGCCCAAGCTGGAGATGCAGCCTAAACCTCCTGGGCTCAAGCAATCAAGTAGCTAGGAGTATAGCAAGGTACCAGCATGCCCAGCTAATTTAGATCTGCTGTTAATGAACTGTCTTTGTTTGTTTGATGTCATTTTATGTGCATTCTTTTTTCTTTTTTTTTTTTTTGAGATGGAGTCTTGTTTTGTCGCCCAGGCTGGAGTGCAGTGGTGCGATCTTGGCTCACTGTAACCTCAGCCTCCCCGGTTCAAGCAATTCTCCCTCAGCCTCCTGAGTAGATGGAATTATAGGTGCCTGCCACCATGCCTGGCTAATTCTTGTTTTTAATTTTTTTTTTTTTTTTTTTTTTTAGGTGGAGTTTCACTTTTTCGCCCAGGCTGGAGTGAAGTGGCTTGATTTTGGCTCACTGCAACCTCTGCCCACCGGGGTTCAAGTGATTCTCCTCCCTCAGCCTCCTGAGTAGCTGGGATTACAGGTGCCCACCACCACACAGGGCCAATTTTTTTGTATTTGTAGTAGGGACAGGGTTTTGCCATGTTGGCCAGGCTGGTCTCAAATTCCTGACCTCAGGTGATCCTCCCTCCTCAGTCTCCTAGAGTGCTAGGATTACAGTTGTGAGCCACCATGCCCAGCCTTAATTCTTGGTTATCTGCCCACATTGGCCTCCCAAAGTGCTGGGATTACAAGCATGAGCCACCGTGCCCAGCCTCGTTTTGTACACTTCCTTCCTCCCTCCCGCCCTTCCTTCCTTCCCTCCTTCCTTCTTTTTCTTTTTTTTCTTTTTTTTTTTTTGAGATAGAGTCTCTCTCTGTCATCCAGACTGGAGTGCAGTGGCGATCTCGGCTCACTGCAACCCCTGCCTCCTGGGTTCAAGTCATTCTCCTGGCTCAGCCTCCGAGTAGCTACAGGCTACTCGAGCTACAGGTGTGCACCACCATACCCAGTTAATTTTTGTATTTTTAGTAGAGATGAGGTTACATCACGTTGGCTAGGATGGTCTTGATCTCTTGACCTCGTGATCCGCCCACCCAAAGTGCTGGGATTGCAGGCGTGAACCACCACACCCGGCCTGTTTCGTGCACTTTTCTTTACACATTTATCCAACTTAGTATTTGACAGACCGTTTGAATCTATGAGAAATGGCTCTGCGATGTGTCAACTTGGGTAAACTCCAATTTATAGATTTCCCTTCCTAGCATGTTTCCAGTTAGAATGGGTTACATGGGAGATTCATGAGGCTGACACTTTGTAGCATGCACGCACCTTCTCCCAATTACTCAATCACGCATTAGGTGTTGCTGTAAAAGGGAATTTTAAAATATAATTAATGTTCCAAATCAGTTGAACCTCTGGCTTAAGCTTGCTTGGTTGATCTCTGCAGTTTGCTGGTGGCTCAATTGGAGCTAGATTGTCTAAGACCTCATTCACATATCTAGCAATTGGCAGCCAATTTGGTCTTAAGGGTTGGGGGCAAGGTTCAGTTACAATTATTGTCTCTGTTTCATGTAGTTTCTTTTTTGTTTGTTTTTGAGACAAAATCTTGCTCTATTGTCCAAGTGGTGCGATTTCAGCTCACTGCAACCTCCACCTCCTGAGTTCAGGTGATTCCCCCGCCTCAGCCTCCCAAGGCTCCCAAGGACTACAGGCATGCGCTACCATGCCAGGCTAATTTTTGTATTTTTAGTAGAGAGGGGGTTTCATCATGTTGCCAAGACTGGTCTTGAACCCCTGACCTCAAATAATAGGCCCACCTCAGCCTCCCAAAGTGCTAGGATTACAGACGAGAGTCACCACACCAGGCCGTTCATGTAGTTTCTTATCTTCCAATAGACCTGTCCAGGCTTCTTTCAATGGTGGTTTCAGAATTCCAAAGGGCAGTAAGAGAGATCAAGCCCCAATGCATAGTTTATATTCCTTTGCTTTTGTCACATCTGCTGTTGTCTCACTGGCCAAAACAAGTCATAGGGCCAAGCCAGATACAGCAGGTAGAGTAGACTCTCCTTCGATGAGAGAAACAGCCAAGTCATGTCACAAAGGGGTGAGTGCACAGGGATGAGAATTATTGTGGTCATTTCCACACTCAATCTATCAAATTGCCTTATGAAGAGCACACTGCAAGTAAGTCAAATGACAAACTTGGAAAAATACTTGCAAGTCAAATCACAAAAGACTAACTTAGTTAATAAATAAGGAGCTTCTACAAAATGTTAACAAAAAGATCAAAAGCTAATACATAAATGGCAAAAGGATATGGACCATTTCCAAAAGAAAATGCAAATGTCTTTTTCTGGCTGGAAGCAAGGAAAAGGAAAGAAGAAGGAAGCTTTAAAGACATTGAGATAACTTTTTTAAAGCTGATTGTTTTTAAATTGCATGGTACAAAACTTTAAAAGGCACAAAAAGGTACAGTGAAAAATTTCCTGTACTGCATTTGTCATGTCCTCTGCTTTTACTTACAACAGATTTTGCCATGCAGGCATTTTTATTATTTCAAAATATTTACATAGGCCAGGTGCAGTGGCTCATTCCTATAATCCCAGCACTTTGGGAAGCCAAGACAAGAGGATCACTTAAGGTCAGGAATTCGAGACCAGCCTGGCCACCATAGTGAAACCCTGTCTCTACTAAAAATACAAAACTTAGCCAGGTATGGTGATGCATGCCTGCAGTCCCAGGTACTTGGGAGGCTGAGGCACAGAACTGCGTGAATCCAGGAGGTGGAGGCTGCGGTGAGCCAAGATCTCGCCATTGCACTCCAGCCTGGGTGACAGAGCAAGACCCTGTCTCAAAACAAAACAAAACAAAATATTTAAATATTTCAAGGACTTATTTATGGCACCTGGGTTGTGGTCCTACATTTCCAACTCATAATTATTTAAAAATCAAACATTAGGCTGGGTGCAGTGGAATGTACCTGTGGTGACAGGCACTCAAGAGGCTGAGGTGGGAGAATTGCTTGAGCCCAGGATTTTGAGGCCAGCCTGGGAAATTTTTAGTAGAGAATTGAGGCCAGCCAAAACATTAGGCTGGGCGTGGTGGCTCACGTCTGTAATCCCAGCACTTTGGGAGGCCAACGCGGGTGGATCATGAGGTCAGGAGTTCGAGACCAGCCTGGCCAATATGGTGAAACCCCATCTCTACTAAAAATATAAAAATTAGCTGGTATGGTGTCGGGCACCTGTAGTCCCAGTTACTCAGGAGGCTGAGGCAGGAGAATTGCTTGAACCCGGGAGGCAGAGGTTGCAGTGAGCTGAGCTTAAGCCACTGCACTCCAGGGTGGGTGACAGAGCGAGACTCTGTCTCAAAAAAAAAAAAAAGCCGGGCGCGGTGGCTCAAGCCTGTAATCCCAGCACTTTGGGAGGCCGAGGTGGGTGGATCACGAGGTCAAGAGATTGAGACCATCCGGGTCAATGTGGTGAAACCCCGTCTCAACTAAAAATACAAAAAAATTAGCTGGGCATGGTGGCGCGTGCCTGTAATCCCAGCTACTCAGGAGGCTGAGGCAGGAGAATCGCCTGAACTCAGGAGGTGGAGGTTGCGGTGAGCCAAGATCGCGCCATTGCACTCCAGGGTGAGTGACAGAGCGAGACTCTGTCTCAAAAAAAAAAAAAAAAAAAGCCAAAACATTAAAACCTCCCTTCAATTTCTTCTAGTACCTTTATTTTTAAATTTTTTATATTTAAATATTTGATTCTTTGGATTATCCTGACATAAGGTATGAAGTATGGACCTAACGTGAAGTGTTGAATTATCTATCCATCTTTCTACTACTGATTTAAAAGGTCATCTTTTTCATAAACGAAATTCCTGCATATATTAACATTTGGAGGCAGGCAGGTGAGCTGATCAAAAAGAATGACAGCAAACCCCTGGAGAAGGAAGAGTGTGGGAGAAACACGGCCGAGCCGTGGAACCTTTCCTTTCACGCTAGCTGACCTAATGAGCTCACGCACGACAACTGTCATAATGTTTGCCTCATAGAGCTACTGAAGGATTCTCAACCATCAACCACACAGAAAGAAAGACAGACAAAAGTCTTTTTAATATGAAAACTATGTATCTGGGCACAAAAATGCAATACACAGTAAGAAACCACCATATTCTATTAATTATGACATTCTGTAATCTAAGAACACGGAAAATTTTCTTAAGAAATGCCAAGAGGAAGCCGGGCGCGGTGGCTCAAGCCTGTAATCCCAGCACTTTGGGAGGCCGAGGCGGGTGGATCACGAGGTCGAGAGATCGAGACCATCCTGGTCAACATAGTGAAACCCCGTCTCTACTAAAAATACAAAAAACTAGCTGGGCGTGGTGGCACGTGCCTGTAACCCCAGCTACTTAGGAGGCTGAGGCAGGAGAATTGCCTGAGCCCAGGACGCGGAGGTTGCGGTGAGCCGAGATCGCGCCATTGCACTCCAGCCTGGGTAACAAGAGCGAAACTCCGTCTCAAAAAAAAAAAAAAAAGAAATGCCAAGAGGAAAAAGAACTCTGTAAAGTCTTATTCAATTTTCTGTTAGAAAAAAAAGGATGTTTACTTGGCTCTTGTCACAGTTCCATCATGTCTACTCTCCTTGTAAGTTCAGCTTCAATGCTATCCTGCAGGAAGAAAGACATACCATAAATAAGGGCATAAAACAGATGCTCTAACTTTTATTCAATGTTATTTAAAATAAGGGAAGCAAAAAAGAAAAACATTAAAACAAAAAATGTTAAAAATACTATTATGAATATCAAATATGCTTTTAGACATTCCCTTGCTTTTACATCTCCCCTCTCTTCCCCCGAGAAAGCACTCAAACTCCTAAGTGATTCTAAGAAACACCTGAAGGGAAGGGAAAACCCTTAAACAATGTGCCTCTGCAACGTCACTCACATCACCTGTTCTCCATTTTCATTTTTTTTTTTTGAGACAGTTTTGTTCTTGTTGCCCAGGCTGGAGTGCAATGGCGCCATCTTGGCTCAACGCAATCTCTGCCTCGTGGGTTCAAGGGATTCTTCTGCCTCAGCCTCCTGAGTAGCTGGGATTACAGGCATGTACCATCACGCATGGCTAACTGTGTATTTTTAGTAGAGATGGGATTTCTCCATGTTGGTCAGGCTGGTCTAGAACTCCTGACCTCAGGTGACCCGCCTGCCTCGGCCTCCCAAAGTGCTGGGATTACAGGTATGAGCCACTGTGCCTGGCCTTTCTTTTCCATTTTCATTGCCATTGTCCTCATTACTTTTTATCTGGCCTAAATATGCAAACTGGTTTCTGCAATTTTCTTTCTCCCTTCCCTAGTCTACCCTAAAAACTAGCTACAGAATAATCTTCCTAAAGAACTAGCCTGATCAAAAAGCATAGCTTTGGCTAGGTGCAGTGGCTCACGCCTGTAATGCCAGTACTTTGGAAGGCCAAAGCAGGTGGATCACTTGACGTCAAAGAAACCAGCCTACCCAATGTGGTAAAACCTGTCTCTACTAAAAACACAAAAATATGGCTGGGCACAGTGGCTCACGCCTATAATCCCAGCACTTTGAGAGGCTTAGGTGGGTGGATCCCCTGAGGTCATAAGTTGGAGACCAGCCCGACCAACATGGTGAAACCCTGTCTCTACTAAAAATACAAAAATCAGGCGTGGCGGCAGGTGCCTGTAATTCTAGCTACTCAGGAAGCTGAGGCAGGAGAATCGCTTGAATCTGGGAGGCAGTGGTTGCAGTGAGCCGAGATCATGCTATTGCACTCCAGCCTGGGCAACAGAGCAAGACTTCATCTCAAATAAATAAATAAATAAATAAAAATATAAAAATTAGCTGGGCATGGTGGTGTGCACCTGTAATCCCAGTTACCTGGGAGACTGAGGCACAAGAATCACTTGAATGTGGGAGGTGGAAGTTGCAGTAAGCTGAGATCACCCCACTGCACGCTAGAATGGAAGAGAGAGCAAGACTCTTTCTCAAAAAAAAAAAAAAATAATAATAATAAATAACAGCACAGCTTTGATCATACTTCTTTTTTTTTTTTGAGACGGAGTTTCGCTCTTGTTACCCAGGCTGGAGTGCAATGGCACGATCTCGGCTCACCGCAACCTCCGCCTCCTGGGTTCAGGCAATTCTCCTGTCTCAGCCTCCTGAGTAGCTCGGATTACAGGCATGTGCCACCATGCCCAGCTACTTTTTTGTATTTTTAGTAGAGACGGGGTTTCACCATGTTGACCAGGATGGTCTCGATCTCTTGACCTCGTGATCCACCCGCCTCGGCCTCCCAAAGTGCTGGGATTACAGGTTTGAGCCACCGCGCCCGGCGATCATATTTCTTATAAGCTTAAAAAACAAGGAAACACACAGGATCTTTCAGTGGTCAACATTTCTAAGTTTAACACTCTTTATATATTAAGGCCCTCTACATCATAAACCAATTGATCTTTTCCAACTCTTTCTACATTTCATGCTTCAAGCAGCCAGGCCTTATCACTTGCTATAACTTGAATAAGTCTTCCATTTTTCAGCTTTCTTTCTTTTTTTTTTTTTGAGACAGATTCTCTCTCTGAAGCCCAGGCTGGAGTGCAGTGGTGCAATCTCCGCTCACTGCAACCTCTGCCTCCTGGGTTCGAGCGATTCTCCTGCCTCAGCCTCCCGAGTAACTGGGATTATGGGCACCTGCCACCATGCTTGGCTAATTTTTGTATTTTTAGTAGAGACGAGGTTTTACCATGTTGGCCAGGCTGGTGTTGAACTCTTGACCTCAGGTGATCCACCCATCTCAGCCTCCCAAAGTGCTAAGATTACAGGCATGAGCCACTGCGCCTGGCCCCATTTTTCAGCTTATATGCCTTTGCAAATTCTTTTTGCCTAGAATATTCTATAGCTAGGGGGATATATATATGTCTGTATGTATATATGTATATTCCCTTTTTTTGCCTAGAATATTCTGTATCTCTTAATATATTGTCTCTCAATATCATATATATACACATATATTCCTTTTTTTACCTAGAATATTCTATATCTCTCAACATATTCTATGTCTCTCAATATCATATATATACACAAATATTCCTTTTTTTTTTTTTTTTTTGCCTAGAGTGTTCTATATCTCTCAATATACCCCCTTTTTCCACTAGGGAAATCTACACAAAAATTTAAAAGGCATAAAATACTTTTTGTTTTTTAATGGAAAAAATATATACGCATGTACACAGCCAAAAAAGTATTAAAAGATGCGGGAGAATGATACACAGTAATTTTAGGACTGCCGTTTACCTCTGAAGAGAAAGGAAAGAAGAATGAAGAGGACTTTAGTTATATTAACATTTCTTTTCTTTTTTAAAATCTGAAAAAATTACAGGAACTACTTACTAATTCTCGCTTTGCTTCTTCAATTTTCACTTTAGCAAGAGATGGATTCTTAAAAAAAAATAAATAAAACAAGGAAAGGTTATATTGCCTCAATTCAGACTCAAGGAGAAAAATAATGCCACAATTCTTTTCAAAAGGCAAAAAGCCTCACAGAGGGAATACCCAATGTACATATAACACTGAAATTTACTGCTGACTTTAAACTCTTAAAATCCGACATACTATGTTTTTTTTTTTTTTTTTTTGAGATGGAGTCTTGCTCTGTCACCCAGGCTGGAATTTGGTGGCGTGATCTTGGCTCACTGCAACCTCCGCCTCCCAGGTTCAAGTGATTCTCCATCCTCAGCCTCCCAGGTAGCTGGAACTACAGGTGTGCACCACTGCATCTGGCTAATTTTTGTATTTTTAGCAGAGATGGGGTTTCACCATGTTAGCCAGGCTGGTCTCTAATTCAGGTGATCAGCCTGCCTCGGCCTCCCAAAGTGCTGGGAATACAGGCATGAGCCAATGTGCCTGGCCTAAACACACTATTTTCACTGTCATATAGTACCCTTAGGTGAGGTTGGAGAAAATATTATTTTTTTAGTCACGAAAATTATTACCGGCATTAAGTCTAAATAGGACTCCAATTTTTTCTTCAAAGGTATAGTCTGCTGCTTTAATTTTGCCAGTTTCTGGAGGTAAAAGAACACAGTCACAGAGTAATAAAAACATTCAAAATGTAACTAATAACTGTCCATTTCTGAAATACAACACAACAAAGCATTAACATTAGGATACTTTAAATAATGTTATTGAATAAAGAGCTTCAAAGATAGACAAACTCGCTCTTAATGAAAACAACTGTTGGATACTTAAAATAGAAAAGTTATGTTCTTTAAAATCTTTTTTTTTTTTTGAGACAGAGTCTCACTGTCACCCAGGCTGGAGTTCAATGGTGTGATCTCGGCTCACTGCAACTCCACCCCAGCCTCTCGAGTAGCTGGGATTACAGGCACCTGCCATCAGGCCCTGCTAATTTTTGTATTTTTAGTAGAGATGGGTTTTCACCATGTTGGCCAGGCTGGTCTTGAACTCCTGACCTCAGGTGATCCTCCCACCTTGGCCTCCCAAAGTGCTGGGATTACAGGCATAAGCCACCGCGCCCAGCCAGAAAGTTATATTTTTATTTAGTATTTGAGACAGAGTCTCTCTGTGTTGCCCACGTAGAAATGCAGTGGTGCAATCATGGCTTACAATAGCCTCAAACTCCTGGGCTCATCCAATCTTCCCGCCTAAGCCTCCTGAGTAGCTGGAACCACGGGCATGCACCACCATGCCTGGCTAATTTTTTTTTTTTTTTTTAGGATGGAGTCTTGCTCTGTCCCCCAGGCTGGAGTGCAGTGGCACGATCTTAGCTAACTGCAACCTCCGCTTCCCGGGTTCAAGCGATTCTCCTTTATCCTGTCTCAGCCTCTTGAGTAGCTGGAATTACAGGTATATACCACCACGCCCAGCTATTTTTAAGTAGAGATGGGGTTTCACCATTTTGGCAAGGCTGGTCCTGAACTCCTGACCTCAGGTGATCTGCCCGCCTTGGCCTCCAAAGTGCTTGGATTATAGGCGTGAGCCACCACACCCGGCCATTTTTAACTTTTTGTAGAGCTAGCATCTCGATTTGTTTGCCCAGGCTGGTCTCCAACTCTTGAGCTTAAGTAATCTTCCTGCCTCTGCCTCCCAAAGTACTGGGGTAACAGGTATGAGCCATCACGCCTGGCCTTTACTCCCATTTATTAACAATAGATTGAAGTATGGCTGTCTAAGAATGCAAAAGCATGTGATTAAGAGGAATCTAAACACAGAGGAGGCTGGGTGTGGTGGCTGACACTTCTTTTTTTTTTTTTGAGACGGAGTTTCGCTCTTGTTACCCAGGTTGGAGTGCAATGGTGCAATCTCGGCTCACCGCAACCTCCGCCTCCTGGGTTCAGGCAATTCTCCTGCCTCAGCCTCCTGAGTAGCTGGGATTACAGGCATGCGCCACCATGCCCAGCTAATTTTTTGTATTTTTAGTAGAGACGGGGTTTCACCATGTTGACCAGGATGGTCTCGATCTCTTGACCTCATGATCCACCCACCTCGGCCTCCCAAAGTGCTGGGATTACAGGTGTGAGCCACTGCACCCAGCCGTGGTGGCTCACACTTCTAAACCCAACCCTTTGGGAGGCCAAGGTGGGAGGATCACTTGAGCCCAGGAATTTGAGATCAGCTTGGGCAACATAGCAAGACCCCCATCTCTATTTATTAAAACAAGGAAAAAGCAAAGGATGTAAAGGAACAACTCGAGTCCCAAATACATATTTATGAATTGCCAATGTTAGATTTCAAGAATGAAGTATAAAAAATTTAAGAATAATTAAACAGAACAAAACCCACTATTTCTCTCTCTTCCCACAAAAACAGATAAAACCTTTACATAACCTAAAAACCCAGAACTGCATTTGGTAACCACAGCAGTTTGGAGACCTGCATTTTTACTGTCTACTGAAAGAGAAGAAAGGGGAGGACCTAGATAATTAGCTCATGGTCCCTCAATACATTTCTTTAATAAATACATCAATAATACATAAGTGACTCCAACAGAGTTTCTAACTTTTAATAAAAAGGAAACCATGCAAATGTGAGGGCATATACAGCTAAACAAGGAATAAAAGGTATAAATATCAGTGAATATAAAATACAAAGGTAAAGGAAAAGACATCAGGTCCACAGTGAATAAAAGCCCTATAAAAAGAAACAAATGAAAAAGCAGATTGTGGAGTAATATTTTAAAGAAGGTTAAATTAGGTTAAAATAAACTCACCTCTGACAGTGCTACTAGGGACTGGTGAGACAGAGAAGCATCCATGCCTCTGGCTGAAAGTTGCTCCTACAATTACCAAAAAAAGGAGTTCAGTTAAAAAATTATTTCGAAAGTGACCACCATCAAATATTTTTAACATATAACACAGTAAAGAGGAGCTACAAATTATAAATGAAAAACTGTGCATGTATCTAAGCATTTATATGTTATATGTGAATCCTTTCCACACTCACAATTTGTGACAAGATGGGTGCAGTGTCTAAGGCCTGAGTTTCAGAGCCTGAACACCTGGGTTTGAATCTAGATCTCCTTAGTATAATAGCTATGTAATCTTGGGTAAGTTACCAACTTCTCTGTAGACCCCTCATCTGTAAAAAGGAATAATAATGCCTAGCTGTGAGGATGATGGTAAAAAATAAGGCGAGCTACCTATATTCAGTCCTTCATACAAACCTCTGCAGCCTTGATTCTAAATCTGAATTCCTCTGACTTTGCTTTTAGAAAGTCCATGTTCTGACGACGATTATCAACTTTGGCCCTTTCTGCAGACAGATGCAACTCTGCTTTCTTGAGATCCCTTTAAAAAGCAAAATTCAAAACATTTTCTTCTTTTCCTCAGTAAAAGTATTCTAAAATAGAAACTCCACCACTTTGGATTCAATGCTGGCTTAGCCAAGAGTCAGTAACCAGGTCATCTTCCCCTCCATGTTGCACTCTGGGATCTTTCTCAAAAAATATAAAAAGAGCCTTTTTTTTTTTTTTTTTTTTTTGAGACAAGGTCTTGGTCTGTCACCCAGGCTTGAATGCAGTGGTGTGATCACTGCAGTCTCAAACTCCTTGGCTCAAGTGATCCTCCCACCTCAGCCTCCCAAGTAGCTAGGGCTATAGACACATGCCACTATGTCTGGCTAATTTTTTAATTTTTTGTAGATGGCCGGGCATGGTGGCTCACACCTGTAATCCCATCACTTTGGGAGGCCAATGTGGGCAGATCACCCGAGGTCAGTAGTTCAAGACCAGCCTGGTCAACATGGTGAAAGCCCATCTCTACTTAGAATACAAAAATTAGCTGGGCAAGGTAGAGTACGCCTGTAATCTCAGCTACTCAGGAGGTTGAGGCAGGAGAATCACTTGAACCTGGGAGGCAGAGGTTGCAGTGAGCTGAGATTGCACTACTGCACTCCAGCCCGGGCAGTAGAGCAAGACTCCATCTCAAATAAAAAAATAAGGCCGGGTGCGGTGGCTCAAGCCTGTAATCCCAGCACTTTGGGAGGCCGAGGCGGGTGGATCACGAGGTCAGGAGATCAAGACCATCCTGGCCAACATGGTGAAAACCCTATCTCTTAAAAAAAAAAAAATTTTTTTTTAAATCACATATATTTTGAAAATTCTAACACCCACATTTTTTGTTTTTGAAAAAAGGCAAGAGGCTGGGCACAGTGGCTCACACTTGTATTCCCAGCATGTTGGGAGGCCGAGGTGGGCAGATCACTTGAGGTCAGGAGTTCGAGACCAGCCTGGCCAATGTGGTGAAACCCCGTCTCTACTAAAATTACAAAAATCAGCCGGGTGTGGTGTTGTGCACTCTGTAGTCCCAGCTACTAGAGAGGTTGAAGCAGGAAAATTGCTTGAATCCAGCAGGCGGAGGTTGCAGTAAGCCAAGACCGTGCCATTGCACTCTAGCCTGAGTGTTGCAGTAAGACTCCATTTCGAAAAAAGAAAGTAAGATAAAAACTGTGTGAAGTGAAAGCTGAAAAAGTCAGGCTGGGTGCGATGGCTCACGCCTGTAATCCCAACACTTTGGGAGGCTGAGGCGGATGGATCACCTGAGGTCAGGAGTTCAAGACCAGCCTGACCAACATGGAGAAACTCCATCTCCACTAAAAATACAAAATCAGCCAGGCAGGGTGGTGCATGCCTGTAATCCCAGCTACTCAAAAAAAAAAAAAAAAAAAAAAAAAAAAAAAGCTGAAAAAGTCTATATCCAACCATCTTCACCTCTACTAATCATTCTACTTTAAAAAATGTTGTTTTATGGACCCCATTTACTAATGTGTTTTTAAAATCATACTGCCAAAACTAAATTTGACAATGTCTTATTACTCCCTTAATTATAAATTCACCACTTTGAATTCAATTACTTACTCTTGTAGACATTTTTCTAATACTAAAGTTGCCGTTAGATTTTTTTCAAGTTTTTCCAGTTCAATCTTTATTGCTTCACTTTTGGATTTGGTACGAAAGAGGTCAGAGGTCAAATCATTCACTGCAGGGATAAAACTGAAAGAAGAATCTGGTCATATAAATGGGCATTAAGGACAATAATTATAATTACTTTTCATTGCTAAAAATGACTTTATTGCTATGTAGATTCCTGTAATCCCAGCACTTTGGGAGGCCAAGGTAGGTGGATCGCAAGGTCAGGTGTCCAAGACTAGCCTGGCCAAGATGGTGAAACCCCATCTCTACTAAAAATACAAAAATTAGCCAGTCATGGTGGTAGCCACCTGTAATCCCAGTTACTTGGAAGGCCGAGTAGCTGAATCTGAGGCAGAGAATTGCTTGAACTCAGGAGGCAGAGGTTGCAATGAGCTGAGATCGCACCACTACACGCCATCCTGGGTGACAGAGCGAGACTCTGTCTCAATAATAATAATAAAAACATACATTAAAAAAATTCTAAAACACATATTATTTGTAAAAAAAAAAAAAAAAAAAAAGCAAGAGGTTATATGATTCATCCTGCTTCACCAATGCGTATACAACTAACATAAACTGGTATTTGTTATCTGCTGAAGTTACTTAATTCAAGTCTAGATTTCTGCTGCCATACAGTAGGGATGTTCTTTTTTTTTTTTTTTGAGACGGAGTTTCGCTCTTGTTACCCAGGCTGGAGTACAATGGCGCGATCTCGGCTCACCGCAACCTCCGCCTCCTGGGTTCAGGCAATTCTCCTGCCTCAGCCTCCTGAGTAGCTGGGATTACAGGCACATGCCACCATGCCCAGCTACTTTTTTTGTATTTTTAGTAGAGACGGAGTTTCACCATGTTGACCAGGATGGTCTCGATCTCCTGACCTCGTGATCCACCCGCCTCGGCCTCCCAAAGTGCTGGGATTACAGGCTTGAGCCACCGCGCCCGGGTGTAGGGATGTTCTTACACCTAAACCACTACTCTGAGATTATATATAAATTGCCTTTAAATTGATAAGTAAGCTGTTCTGCTGTGTGATTCTCCAGTTATGATAAGCTATATTAACATTAGCAGTCCTGCCGGGCGCGGTGGCTCAAGCCTGTAATCCCAGCACTTTGGGAGGCCGAGGCGGGTGGATCACAAGGTCGAGAGATCGAGACCAACCTGGTCAACATGGTGAAATCCCGTCTCTACTAAAAATACAAAAAAAATTAGCTGGGCATGGTGGCGTGTGCCTGTAATCCCAGCTACTCAGGAGGCTGAGGCAGGAGAATTGCCTGAACCCAGGAGGCGGAGGTTGCGGTGAGCCGAGATCGTGCCATTGCACTCCAGCCTGGGTAACAAGAGTGAAACTCCGTCTCAAAAAAAACAAAAACAAAAACAAAAACAAAAAACATTAGCAGTCCTACCGAACATATGGCCAACAGTGATAGTCAGATGGGTTTATAAGACTGGTTTTGAATCTCAGCTCTGCCATTTACTAGCTGGGAGAAGTTATTTAATCCACACCTCCTGACCCTCAGTTTTCTCTAAAGGTTGTTGGAAGAATCATGTTATTATAGAAGTAAAATGCCTGTTAAAAAAAAATGAAAATTCCTAACCTACTCAACAAATAGGAGACATGAACAAGATTTACTATGTTCAACCAAATCACTTAGCCTACTCTCTTTCTTATTATACACAGGGAACAATGTGATACTAATCCCTTTCCAAACATACATGAGAACCACTCTTCATAAACCTATTCCTGGAAATAAAAAACACTAAAAATTAACCAATACCAAATGCATCCAAATTAATTATACTTACTGGCAAAGATACAAAGTAACTAAATTCAGCGCTTTGTATTTATTGTCAATTTTTCATATACAATTATGCCAAGAACCAAAAAGTCTTTAAGACTTGCAGAAATTAAAAGAATTACCTAGCTAGTGAGGTATCCTTTGTTTCAAGGGCCATCGCACTGTCAACCAAAGCATTCAGATACCTGGAACTAGTGCTAGAGAGATTGGCAGGGGAAAAATTCACACTCTCCATGAGCAGGTCTTGAAGATACTTGGCTAAAAAGATAAAAGAGTTCCATGGTGACTGTTTTCTTCTTTAAAATTTTTAACAGCTTTATCAAGACGTAACTCATGTACCATATAATCCACCCACCTAAGCTATATAATTCAGTGGCTTTTAGTATATTCCGAGTTGTACACCCATCAGTACAACCCATTCAAAAACATTTTCATCACTCCACAAAGAAACTCTACATCCCTTAGTCATCACTTTATTTATTTATTTATTTTAAAATTTTTTCTTATAGAGACCAAGTCTCCTTAGGTTGCCCAGGCTGGTCTTGAACTCCTGACCTCAGGTGATCCACCAGCCTTGGACTCCCAAAATGCTACGATTGCAGGTGTAAGCCACCACCTCAGCACTTTCTAATCTCCCAACCTATGAAACCCTAGCAACCACTTCCTGTCTTTCTTCATTTGCCTATTTGGGACATTTCATATAAACGGCATCATAAGATGTGCAGTCCTTTGTGACTAGCTTAAGGTTCATTCAGGCCACAGCATATTCCAGTACTTCATTCCTTTTTATGGCTGAATAATATTCTATTATATGGACATATCATATTTTATTTATCCATTCAACCATTGATGGACATTTGGGTTGTTTCCACATTTCGGCTGTTATGAACGCTGCTAAAAAACATTCATTCAGTAAATGTTAGGTTTTGATATGAACATATGTTTTCACTTCTCTTGGGTATATACCTGGGAGTGGAATTGCTGGTCATATGTTAATTCTATGTTTAAACATTTTAGGAAATGTAAGATTGTTTTCCAAAGTGATTGTATGATTTTACGTTCCCACTACAAGTGATGAAGGCTTCAATTTTCCACATCTTCTCTAACAGCTGTAATATCTGTCTTTTTGATTACAGCCATCCTACTAAGTGTGAAGTAGCACTGTGGTATTTATTTGTTTTATTGAGACAGAGTCTCACTCTGTCATCCAGGATGGAGAATAGTGACACGATCTCAGCTCACTGCAGCCTCGACCTCCCAGGCTCAGATGATCCTCTGAGATCCCACCTCTGCCTCCTAAGTAGCTGGGACTACAGGTATGCACCACTATATCTGGCTAATTTTTCCTTCTTTTTTTTTTTTTTTTTGAGGCGAAGTTTCGCTCTTGTTACCCAGGCTGGAGTGCCATGGTGCGATCTCGGCTCACCACAACCTCCGCCTCCCGGGTTCAGGCAATTCTCCTGCCTCAGCCTCCTGAGTAGCTAGGATTACAGGCACGTGCCACCATGCCCAGCTAATGTTTTGTATTTTTAGTAGAGACGGGGTTTCACCATGTTGACCAGGATGGTCTCGATCTCTTGACCTCGTGATCCACCCGCCTCGGTCTCCCAAAGTGCTGGGATTACAGGCTTGAGCGACCGCGCCCGGCCTTCTTTTTTCTTTTTTTGAGATGGAGTTTCGCTCTTGTTACCCAGGCTGGAGTGCAATAGCACAATCTCGGCTCACCGCAACCTCCGCCTCCTGAATTCAAGCAATTCTCCTGCCTCAGCCTCCCTAATAGCTGGGATTACAGGCGTGCGCCACCATGCCCAGCTAATTTTTTGTATTTTTAGTAGAGACGGGGTTTCACCATGTTGACCAGGATGGTCTCGATCTCTTGACCTTGTGATCCACCTGCCTCGGCCTCCCAAAGTGCTGGGATTATAGGCCTGAGCCACCACGCCCAGCCGAAATTTTTCTATTTTTTGTAGAGATAGTATTTTGCTATGTTGCCCAGGCTGTTCTTGAACTCCTGGGCTCAAGCGATCTGTCTGCCTTGGCCTCCCAAAGTGTTGGGATTATAAGCATGAGCCACTTTGCCACTGTGGTTTTGATTTGAATTTCTCTGATGACTAATGATGCTGTGCTTTGTGGCCATTTGTGTATCTTCATTGGAGAAATGTCTATGTATTTCCCTTGCCCATTTCAAAATTGGGTTGTCTATTTATTATTGAGGTTTTCTTTGTTTGTTGTTGTTGTTGTTGTTGATGTTGTTTTGAAACAGGGTCTTACTAGCTTAATTCTAGTCCTTGAGCTCTAGAAGTCAAGGCTCACATGATGGCACCACTGCACTCCAGCCTGGGTGACAGCGTGAGACCCTGCCTTAAAAAATAATAAATAATTGGCCGGGCGCGGTGGCTCAAGCTTGTAATCCCAGCACTTTGGGAGGCCAAGGCGGGTGGATCACGAGGTTGAGAGATCGAGACCATCCTGATCAACATGGTGAAACCCCGTCTCTACTAAAAATAAAAAAATTAGCTGGGCATGGTGGCATGTGCCTGTAATCCCAGCTACTCAGGAGGCTGAGGCAGGAGAATTGCCTGAACCCAGGAGGCGGAGGTTGCGGTGAGCCGAGATCGCGCCATTGCACTCCAGCCTGGGTAACAAGAGCGAAACTCCGTCTCAAAAAAAAAAATAAATAAATAAATAAAAAAATAAATAATAAATAAATAAATAGTCTAAGAAGAGAGAAGACAAATTAGAAATGAAGCAAGGACAATCCTACCAACCTATTTTATAAAAAGAATTATAAATAAATAGTAAAAACAATCGTATACCAACAGTTCAGAAAACTTAGATGAAATGAACAAGCTACTAAAACTGGCATAGATAATTTTAATAGGCCTACAAAAAGTGAACAGATTGAACTAGTAATATAAAAAGCTTTCTCACAAAGAAAAGTCCAGGTCCAGATGACTTCACCACTGAATTCTACCCAATATTTTAAGAAAAATTAATACTAATTTTTCACCAACTCTTGCAAAAAATAGAAAAAAGAATAATTCCCAACTCTTGCCATGAGACTGTTATTATCCTGATACCAAAACCAGATAAAGACATTTTAAGAGAAGAAAACTGGGCCGGGCGCTGTGGCTCACACCTGTAATCCCAGTACTTTGGGAGGCCGAGGCAGGTGGATCACGAGGTCAAGAGATCGAGACCGTCCTGGTCAACATGGTGAAACCCCGTCTCTACTAAAAATACAAAAAATTAGCTGGGCATGGTGGCGCATACCGGTAATCCCAGCTACTCAGGAGGCTGAGGCAGGAGAATTGCCTGAACCCAGGAGGCGGAGGTTGTGGTGAGCCGAGATCGTCCCATTGCACTCCAGCCTGGGTAACAAGAGCGAAACTCCGTCTCAAAAAAAAAAAAAAAAAAAAGAAAGAGAAGAAAACTGGCTGGGTGCAGTGGCTCACCCCTGTAATCCCAGCACTTTGGGAGGACAAGGTAGGTGGATCAGCTGAGGTCAGGAGTTCAAGACCAGCTTGACCAACATGGCAAAACCTTGTCTCTAACTAGACAGACAAAAATTAGCCAGGTGTGGTGGTGGGCGCCTGTAATCCCAGCTACTCGGGGAGGCTGAGTCAGGAGAATCGCTTGAACTCATGAGGTAGAGGTTGCAGTGAGCAGAGATCACACCACTGCACTCCAGCCTCGGTGAGAGAGCAAGACTCCATCTCAAAAAAAAAAAAGAAAGAAAAAAAAGAAAAGAAAAGAAAACTACAAATATCTTATGAATACTAAATACTGCAAATATCTTATGAACACTAAAAAAAAATTATGTGCTCATGCCTGTAATCCTAGCACTTTGGGAGGATGAGCCAGGTGGATCACATGGGGTCAGGAGTTCAAGACCAGTCTGGCCAACATGGTGAAAGCCCATCTCTATTAAAATACAAAAATTAGCCGGGTGTGGTCGAACAGGCCTCTACTCGGAGGCTGAGGCATGAGAATTGCTTGAACCTGGGAGGTGGAGGTTGCAGTGGGCTGAGATCACACCACTGCACTCCAGCCTGGGCGACAGAGCAAGATGGTTTTAAAAAAATTATATAACATAAAGCAATAAAAAAGAAAATGCTGTAACAGAGTGGAAGAAGAATCTGGGAAACACAAAGAAGCAAAACAAATAGTCTACAGTAAATTAACCCTGTATGCTTTGGTGTTATAAAATTTGGTTACCTCTATTTATTCTCATTTGAAACTCTGGACTTAATCTCACCTTCTGACTCGTATTCACTTGCTTTCTGCTTCAAGTCCTCTATCACCAGGTAGACATCCCTGTCCCGGACCCTGTTGCGTTCTGAAAGGTGATGTAAAATCTCTGTGGTCCGTGGGTTCACCTCATACTGTGGAATGGGATGATCTCCAAATATTTTTTTTAACCACACAGCAACCTAAGCATTAAAAGAAAGACAAATACTATAAGCCTTGTTTACTGTAATAGCACGATGAGACTATGACAGCGAAGTGATCAAAAGCAAACTACATGTTTTCTGTGACTATTCTGAAGTCCTACTTCACCTCATTTCTTTAGGGAGATACTAGATATCAGGAAATAAAAAATGAGCAAGTACACAATGAATCGTACAAGACGCAAAATTACCAGAGAACAATCCGTTCTTTCTCAAGTCTGCAAAAGCAGTACAGGCTAACAATCTGCCTCTCTTGAAAAGCCTTAAAGCTTAATAGACCAGCGCGAAAGCATTATTAGGCCGTGCATAGTCTGAAAACAACCATTGTTCCGCCATCAGCAGAAGCTCCGCCGCACTGGGAGCCTCCCAGTGTTGCGATGCAGGGCGCAGAAGCAGCTCAGATGTGAAAGCAGCCGGGTGAGCAGCAAATAGCGAGGCTTGGCTGGAAGGCGGGTTTGGCTTCAGAAGTCCCACTCCAGTCTGTTGACAGGGACTGCACAACGCCTCTCCCAGGCCAGATCCAAACAAGGGCAGGCCCGGGGAGGAAGGGTAGCGCCTTTTTCAGGAGGGTCTAAGCACAGGGGATCTTGCAGATCCTGACCGCGGCTCTAAAAGACGGATGAGTGGGCCGGGCACGGTGGCTCACGCCTGTAATCCCAGCACTTTGGCAGGCCTACGCGGGCGGATCACCAGTGGTCCGGAGTTCGAGACCAGCTTGGCCAACATGGTGAAACCCCATCTCTACTAAAAACACAAAAATTAGCCGGGCGTGGTGGCAGGCGTCTGTAAGCCCAGCTACTCGGGAGGCTGAGGCAGGAGAATCGCTTGAACTCGGAAGGCGGAGGTTGCAATGGACCGAGATCGCGCCATTGCACTCCAGCCCGTGCGACAAGAGCGAGAGACTCCGTCTCAAAAAAAAAAAAAGACGGATGTGTGGACGAGGGGAGCGAAAAGGTAGACATGGCGCGCGCAGGAGACCCGCCAGTGGCGCGAGGGTGTCAAAAACGCGTTTTCCAGGAGGCCACCGATCCCCGCTCCCGCCCGAGCACCTTCGCTTCTCTCTCCTCCAGCGGCTCCATAGCTGCCACTCCCGCCACTTCACTAGGAACTCCTCGCGTGAGACGCGGCCCGCTCCCTCCCTAGGCCCCGCCCACACGCCGTTGGCCCCGCCCCTGGCCGGGCCCGGGATTTCTGGGAGTTGTGGTTTTTCCTGGGACTACTGGCTGCTGAGAGCCTCTGTGCAAGGCTGGTCCAAGGCTCTGACATTGCAAGCCTCGCTTCCTTTCCACCTCCCCGCTTTTCCCGCCTTCCGCGGTATAATTTCTAGTACGAGAGGTAGAGCCGCCTAGATCCAGGTTGTTTTTTCTTTCATTTTTATTTCTTGCTTGAATCACTTGTCTTAAAAAAAAAGTACTTGAAACGTTTGGTTTTTGCTTAGCAAGATGTTTTTGTGTCTTTACACATTGATTGCATCCACTTAGAATTTTTATTCTACCCTGGCAATATGAGCTGTGGCAATCTTAACCTGATCCGTTAGTCCCCTAAGATCTAACGAAAATTTTTTTGAGATGGAGTCTCGCTCTGTTGCCAAGGTTGGAGTGCAGTGGCGTGATCTCGGCTCACTGAAACCTCAGCCTCCGGGTTCAAGCGATTTTCCCGCCTCAGCCTCCCGAGTAGCTGGGATTACAGACGCCTGCCACCACGCCTGGCGAATTTTTGCATTTTTAGTAGAGACAGGGTTTCACCATACTGGCCAGGCTGGTCTCGAACTCCCGATCCACTCGCCTCAGCCTCCCAAAGTGCTGAGATTACAGGTGTGAGCCACCACTCACAGCCAGGAAAATGTTTTTTAGCGGTATCAGTCTGCTGGGATTTTCACTGTGGATCAGTCATTCTTCAGTTCATTTCTTGCCTTCCCTAAAGGTCTCCCCTCTCCATCACCCTGTAGAGGTTCTTCTTTTTTTTTTTTTTTTTTTTTTGACAGAGTCTTGCTCTGTTGCCCAGGCTGGAGTGCAATGGCACGATTTCTGCTCTCTGCAACCTCTGCCCTCTGGGTTTGAGCGATTCTCCTGCCTCAACCTCCTGAGTAGCTGGGATTACAGGCCCGCACCACCATGCCCGGCTAATTTCTTGTATTTGTAGTAGAGACGTGGGTTTCGCTTTGTTGGCCAGGCTTTGGGGGTTTCGCTTTGTTCCTGATCTTGTGATCCACCCATCTTGGCCTCCCAAAGTGCTGGGATTACAGGCGTGAGCCACCATGCCTGGCAGAGAGGTTCTTTATATACATTTACACAGCAAAGTAAAGTTTTTTGTATGTTTTTATATTTTTGTTTCATTCTTACAGGGTCTCCGTAAAATACGTGGACATTCATTATTTTACCTGTTTTCACATAAAACACATACACAAGGATTAAATGACTTGATCAAAATTAGGTAGTAGAGCTAGAAGGTGACCAAAGTGTTCTAACTCCAGTTGAGCGTTTCAGTCTCCACACCGCCACCAGCAACCTGCTATAGTGTACCGTCTTACTAGGAAAAGAGGATAGCTCGAGGAAGGATCATGTACTCAACTTTCTGTCATGTGTGGTTTGATATCAAATTGTGAATCAGGTTTAGCACCAAATATCTTTCTCCTAAGTCATTGGCATATTTAATATGATTTTCTTTCTTTCTTTTTTTTTTTTTTTGAGACGGAGTTTCGCTCTTGTTACCCAGGCTGGAGTGCAATGGCACGATCTCGGCTCACCGAAACCTCCGCCTCCTGGGTTCAGGCAATTCTCCTGCCTCAGCCTCCTGAGTAGCTGGGATTACAGGCACGGGCCACCAGGCCCAGCTAATTTTTTGTATTTTTAGTAGAGACGGGGTTTCACCATGTTGACCAGGATGGTCTCGATCTCTTGACCTCGTGATCCACCAGCCTTGGCCTCCCAAAGTGCTGGGATTATAGGCGTGAGCCACCGCGCCCAGCCCTTCTTTCTTTCTTTCTCTTTCTTTTTTCTTTTTTTTTTTTTGAGATGGAGTCTTACTCTATTGCGCAGGCTGCAGTGCAGTGGCACGATCTTGGCTCACTGCAACCTCCGCCTCCTGGGTTCAAGCATTCTCCTCCCTTAGCCTCCTGAGTAGCTGGGATTACAGGTGTGCACCATCACATCCTGCTAATTTTTTATCTTTTTAGTAGAGATGGGGTCTCACCAGGTTGACCATTCTGATCTTGAACTGCTGACTTCAGGTGATCCACCTGCCTCAACCTCCCAAAGTGCTGGGTGGTGTGAGCCATCACACCCAGCATTTTTTTTTTTTTTTTTGTGATGGAGTCTCTCTCTGTCGCCCAGGCTGGAGGGCTGGAGTGCAGTGGGGTGATCTTGGCTCCATGCAACCTCCACCCACCCAGGTTCAAGCGATTCTCCTCCCTAGTAGTTGGGTTTATGGGCGTGTGCTACCATGCCTGGCTAATTTTTGTATTTTTAGTAGGTGGGGGGTGGTTCACCATGTTGGCCAGGCAGGTCTTGAACTCCTGACCGGTGATCTGTCCACCTCGGCCTCTCAAAGTGTTGGAATTACACGTGTGAGCCAATGTGCCCAGCCTAAAATGATTTTCTTTTTATTATCATTATCAATGATTTGAGATGGAATTTCGCTCTTGTTGCCCAGGCTGGAGTGCAATGGTGGAATCTCAGCTCACCACAACCTTGGCCTCCCAGTTTCAAGTGATTCTCCTGCCTCAGCCTCCTGAGTAGCTGGGATTACAAGCACCTGCCACCACACCCGGCTAATTTTGTATTTTTAGTAGAGATAGATTTCTCCATGTTGGTCAGGTTGGTCTTGAACGCCTGACCTCAGCTGATCCACCCAATTCGGTCTCCCAAAGTGCTGGGATTACAGGTGCGAGCCACCATGCCTAGCCTGATTTTCTTTTCAAAGGAAACTTACTAGCAAGCCAAGCTTATTTATTATTTATTTTATTTTTAGAGACAGGGTCTTGCTCTTTCACCCAGGCTGGAATACAGTTGTGTGATCATAGTTCACTGCAACCTTGAACTGGGCTCAAGCAATCCTCCTGATTTGGCCTCCCAAGTAGCTGGGACTACAGGCACTTGCCACCACGCCCAGCTAACTTTTTGTATTTTTTGTGGAGAGAAATTCTCACTATGTTGCTCAGGCTGTTTTTGAACTCCTGGCCTGAAGTGATTCTCCCACCTTGGCCTCCCAAAGTGCTGGGATTATAGGCATGAGGCACCACACCCAGCCTGTCTTGCTTATTCTTTTTGTTTCAAATGTATCTCTGCTCTGGCAGGGTATGGTGGCTCATGCCTGTATTCCCAGCACTCTAGGAGGCTGAGGCAGGTGGATCACCTAAGGTTAGCAGTTCAAGACCAGCCTGGTCAACATGGCAATACCCTGTCTCTACTAAAAATACAAAAATTGGCCGATTGTGGTGGCATGTGCCTGTAATCCCAGCTATTCAGGAGGATCAGGCAGGAGAATTGTTTTAACCCTGGAGGCGGAGTTTGAAGTGAGACAAGATTGAGACACTGCACTCCAGCCTGGGCGACAGAGTAAAATCCGTCTCAAAAATACAGATATATCTCTGCTCCAGTAATCAAATTACAGATAAGCTGGTTCAGCTCTTCAGTATGGGGCAAAAAAAAAAAAAAAAAGTTATCTTTATGTCTTTTGTCCACTGTCATCACTACAAATTTTACAAAATATCCCTGTAATTTTTTTTTTTTTTTTTTTTTTTTGAGACAGAATCTCACTCTGTTGTCCAGGCTGGAGTGCAGTAGTCATTGCAAACTCCATCTCCCAGGTTTAAGTGATTCTTGTGCCTCAGCCTCCTAAATAGCTGGGATTTCCGGCGTATGCCACCATGCCCAGCTAATGTTTATATTTTTAGTAAAGATGGGGGGTAGCGGTGGGGGGAATGCAGGGAATCTCACTATGTTGGCCAGACTGGTCTTGAACTCCTGACCTCAAGTGATCAACCCACCTCAGCCTCACAAAGTGCTGGGATTACAGGCGTGAGCCACTGTGTCCAGCTAATTTTGTTGTTTTTATAAACCACGTTTTTTCCTGTCAGCTTGTGAAAATTGATTGGGTCATTCTTGTCATCCCCAGCTAAAACAGTGTAGAGAGGTAAAGGGGGAGAAAAGCACTCAGGGCACGTAACATTGCTCCAAAAATGTAATTATCTGCAAGTCTGGCTGCCTAAACCACCTGGTGTAACCTAAACTAGTTTTATTGAATTAGTTGCTAAAACAACCTGCAGTGACTCTAAGAATAGTTTTACCTGGTTGCCATCACTTGTCAATCAAAACTTTTCAGCTCCCCAAAACCTTACTAGTGACAACGAACTTTCTTAAATTGAACTTTCTTAAAGAGCAATATGTACCATTTCTCTTTTTTTGTTGTTGTTTTGTTTTGATATAGGGTCTTGCTTTGTTGCCCAGGTTGGAGTGTCCTGGTGTGATCATAGCTCACTGCAGCCCTGAACTCCTGTACTCAAGTGAGCCTCTATCTTGGCCTCCCAATGTGTTGGGATTATAGGCATGAACCACTGCTCCTGGCCGCATTTCTCTTTTACAAAAATAAAACCTCTAACCATGTCTTTGTTCTTCTGACGTGCCAAAGGCCACCCTGTTGACGTGTATGCCCTGAATGACATTTATTGCTTCCCAAATGTTTTAAATTTAGAGATTTGGCAAGGCATGGTGGCTCCCACCTGTAATCCCAGCACTTTGGGAGGTCAAGGTGGGTGGATCATCTGAGGTCAGGAGTTCGAGACCAGCCTAGCCAATATAGTGAAACCCCGTCTCTACTAAAAATACAAAAAGGCACCCGCTTATAATCCCAGATACTTGGGAGGCTGAGGCAGGAGAATTGCCTTGAACCCAGGAGGCGGGAGTTGCAGTGAACTGAGATCGTGCCACAGCACTTCAGCCTGGGAGACAGAGCGAGACTGTCTAATAAATAAATAAATAAATAAATAAATTAATTAATTAATTTAGAGATTCGTCTCTATATTTTATTTGACTTGGACAGCCTTTTCCTACCCCTGATTCTTAGGAAAACTGTTTCTCTATTACCCCATGGCTTATCTTGAAAAGTCAGTAGAATACTGGAGAAAAGGATGTGTTTACAAGCCATGTTTCAGGAGATTGCCCTTATAGCCCAGATATTCATTTACCTCACCCAAGCTCAGGTTTTAGGTGTAAGCCAGGATTTGGGAGATGGAGTTGAAAATGCTTCTCCAAACAGTGAAAAGCAGGCCAGGCGTGGTGGCTCCTGCCTGTAATCCCAGGACTTTAGGAGGCTGAGGATGGAGGATCACTTGAGGCCAAGAGTTCAAGACTAACCCTGGCAACATAGTGAGACCCCACCCCCCGGCCCCACCACCGCACCCCCGTCTCTAAAAAAAATTAGCCAGGCATGGTGGTGCGCCCTGTGGTCCTAGCTTCTTGGAAGGATGTGATCGGAGGATTGCTTGTGCCCAGGAGTTCGAGGCTGCAATGAATGGTGATAAACCCACTGCACTCTATCCTGGGCAACAGAGCAAGACCGAGTCTTAAATAAAATAAAATAAAAAATTGAAAAGTGAAGGTAACATTAATAAGTCTCCACTATGACATAATAACCAGCATCACACGCACACACACACACACACACACACAGACACACACACACACAAATCCCACATATATCACAACAATCTCAGTATGGTAATTCCGTGGATAAAAAAAAAAAGCCCGCTGGGGTAGGTATAGAAACTTTTTTCATCATCTCCCTTTTACTCCAAATGAAGTATAATTCCCCGCGGTATGAAACTAGATGTCAGCAGAGGAAAAAATGAGTCCTTGTCGCGTCCCGGTGTAAGACTTCTGATTCTAGATGATTCTCAGTAGGATTGGCAGTCACTCTACTAGACCTCCTTGTGATTGATTTTTTTCTTTTTCTTTCTTTCTTTTTTTTTTTTAAAGACGGGGTCTCACCATGTTGGTCAGGCTGGCCTTGTGTGACTGCTCTTTTTAAAGTTCCGGGATACATGTGCAGGACGTGCAGGTTTGTTACATAGGTAAACGTGTGCTATGGTGGTCTGCAGAACCCATCATCCCATCACCTAGGTATTAAGCTCCGCATGCTTTAGTTAATTTATGCTGATGCTCTCCTTCCACCAATTGTCAGGATTTTTAAACAGTTTGTTCTAATTCACTGACAGGATTCTTTTATAATGAATCTAAAAAAGCTGGGAATCTTTAACTCGAGCGCAGATCGGATCACCTGGAACGGTGCGGGTGTTTGTTTAAAATTCAGATTGCCCAAATTTTCGACTCAGAGGGGCTGATGTGGGGCCAGCGGCCTCCAGATTAACGGGCTCCGTGGGAGACGCCCTGCTGGTGGCCAGTCCCGGGGTTTAGCTGTTCACTGTTGCTACAAGTGCTAAACCACGGTCTAACAAAACTGACATTATTAATCGCCCAGCTCCTCGAGACAGCCGCGCCCCCAGACGGGGTGACGCCCTCATCCTCTAGACCCGGATTGGGCCTGGGAACTGCAGCAAAGCTGGTTCCACCACCCACGTGGTCACCCGGGCAACCACAAGGTTGACTCAAAAGACCAAAATAAAGGTACATCGAATGCCAGGACCAAAGCTGGTGAATATCTAATCATTCACTTTGAGGTTTAAGCTAGAAAATGTTACTTAAAAAATACGTAACCTGTCAAAAAATGCAGAGTGGCATCCAGGAGGGGGAGCGGTGAACGCGAGGGGCAGTACTTCCGGGTCAGGTGGGCCGGCTGTCTTGACCTTCTTTGCGGCTCGGCCATTTTGTCCCAGTCAGTCCGGAGACTGCGGCTGCGAAGGTAGCGCCTGCGGAGAAACTGTAAAGATGCTGTCCGTGCGCGTTGCTGCGGCCGTGGTCCGCGCTCTCCCTCGGCGGGCGGGACTGGTGAGCACCGAGGGCCGGCCTGGTGTAGGCGGCCGGGCGGAACTGCAGGGTGGTGGTGCACTGGTTCGGACTCTCTTTCTGCAGAGGACGAGGGGCTGTGGCGGACGCCGCCATCTTGCACCCGTGGCTGCTCGGGTTGGACAGAGCAGGCTGCAGAGGGGCACTTTTGCTCGGCATCTGCGCAGAGGGAGGCAGAATGGTACAGGGCAGAGAGTGAACTAGGTGGTGTTCAGAGACAGTGCCTCAAGATTCCTGTCTTCGGCTGAGAGCGGCTGGAGAAGGGAGATCTTGGGTGAAGGTCAGGGCTTGCGCGCTGGCTCTCCGACGCCTGTTCTGCATCAGTGAGGTTTCCTCTTGGCCGATTTCTGGGGTCGCGTCCCGCTGAAGGTCAGAAGACTACTGTCAGCTCTTGTTGAAGCTAGTCAGGGGAGTCTGACATTGTGTGAAGGTCAGCAGGCCCCAGCATTTCACCTCTGCCTGGAGCTCAGTTCAGAGGAAAGGAATAAATGAAGGTTTTTGGTATACTTACGTAGGCATTCTCGTAGTGCTGAATACTGAAGCGATTGTGAAAATATCGTGCAGGTGCAAAGAACCATTTCATGTGGACGGCGGTAAAGCTGGTTTTTAAATTGTCCGGCAGAAAGTGTGTGCTTTGTGGCACTTGAACGTGAGAACTTGTCCTGGTTTTGAGTAGTTTTTACTGATGGCGAATTACTCCCTCAGTAAAAGAGAACATAGGTTGGAAAATGGCTGTAAGAGTTAATGCCCTTTGTTACTTGTTTCCCTTGAAATTAATATGATTTCTGTGTAAACTCAGTGACACTGACATTTGATTTTTTTTTTTTTTTTTTAAAGTAATCTCAATTTGAAAGGTGAAATAAACACGTTGGCCCTTTTGCCGCCCTGACACAACCGCTGGTAGCATCTTGGTTTTCTGTTAACAACAACAAAAAAAAATTGTTTGTTTTTTGTTGTTGTTGTTAACACTCCTGACCTCAGGTGATCCGCTTGCCTTGGCCTCCTAGAGTGCTGGGATTACAGGTGTGAGCCACCGCGCCCGGCACAAAAAAGCATTTTGAACGGTTTTCATCTAGCTCCTATAGAAGGTAGTAGCTTCTGAATTGACCAGTCACAGATTACAACTTGGAGGAAGGAGAAACTGAAGGAAATTCCAGGTGGCGGCAGGATTTGTTGAAGAGAGTAAAATGAGTCCACATGCCATGACTCTTAGTTTCTAATCTAACTCTAGCATTTATTCAGTTTTTGTTCACTTATGTTTTTCTTTTTAAGTAAAATTGGAAATACATTGAGTTTTGCCTCTGTAGGCAGCCATTTATCTTAGAATTTCTGCAACTCCGTTGGAATACATCTAAGTCAAAGTAATAGAAGCTGGGTGCCTTTAAAGAGAAAGACACTTACACTTTGTTAAGAGTTAATTTTAAAAATACTGACTGCCCAGTCTGGGCAACATGGTGAAATCGCATCTCTACAAAAAAAAAAAAAAAAAAAAAATTAGCCTGGCGAGGCAGTACATGCCTGTGGTCCCACCTACTGGGGAGGCTGAGGTGGGAGGCTCACTCAGGAAGTAGAGGCTGTAAGTGAGCCGGGATTGTGCCACTGCAATCCAGCCTGGTGACAGAATGTGACCCTGCCTCAAAGAAAAAAAATAGGCCGGGTGCATTGGCTCACGCCTGTAATCCCATCCCAGCACTTTGGGAGGTTGAGGTGGACAGATCACTTGAGGTCAGCAGTTTGAGAGCAGCCTGGCCAACATGGTGAAACCCATCTCTACCAAAAATGTAAAAAATTAGCCGGGTGGTGATGGCACACCACTGAAATCCCAGCTACTTGGAAGGCTGAGGCAGGAGAATCACTTGAGCCTGGGAGGCAGAGGTTGCAGTGAGCCATCTCAATAATAATAAAGTACAGATTGCATTTTAAAAATATGCTTTTTATATGTGTACTAGGAACTGTATAATAGGTTTTCACATATATCAAAAGGTACTTTCCCATGTGACGTTTTAAACAAAATGCTTTTTATATAGTATTTTCGCCAGTACTTTGATCAAACAAAGCTGGCATTTGTTTACGATTGTCAGTTTTATATAGCTTTTGTTAAAAATCAAAATTTTAAGAATACTTTTGCACTAGGTCTCCAGAAATGCTTTGGGTTCATCTTTCATTGCTGCAAGGAACCTCCATGCCTCTAACACTCATCTTCAGAAGACTGGTAAGTCTTATTTCTCAGTCTGCAGGGCACTTACTACCTTATCACAGTAGATGAAGATATAAATTACATACATTATATAACTGTTGTGGGTTGTTTTTCATTTGTTAATTTTTTTCTGTCAGTTTGTATAGACTCTCAGGTTCTTAAATCATAATGTGCCATTTAGCCCTGTCATGGTTCTCTTGTTCTAGTTAAACTACAGTTAAATATTTTTCTTTGATATTAGTACAGCTTCTTTGTTCTGATAATGGCCCTTGGGTAGAAACAGAAGGAACATATATATACTAAGTAATGGAATCTTTCTATGAAAGACTTTTTTCCCCTCCTAAAAAGCATTAAAAAAAAAAAAGTAAGTTCTGATAGGTTTTCTTTCTCTTTCTTTTTTTTGCTTTTTATGTTTTGAGACCGGGTTTCACTCTTGTCACCCAGACTGGAGTGCAATGGCACAATCTTGGCTCACTGCAACCTCTACCTCCCAGGTTCAAGCGATTCTCCTGCCTCTCAGCCTCCTGAATAGCTGGGATTACAGGCATGTACCACTGTGCCCAGCTAATTTTGTATTTTTAGCAGAGATGGGGTTTCTCCGTGTTGGTCAGGCTAGTCTTGAACTCCTGGCCTCAGGTGATCTGCCTGCCTCGGCCTCCCAAAATACTGGGATTACAGGTATGAGCCACCACACCTGGCCTGGTTTTCTTTTTTCTTTTCTTTTTTTTTGAGATGGAGCCTTGCTCTTGTTGCCCAGGCTGGAGTGCAGTGGCACAATCTCTGCTCACTACAACCTCTGCCTCTCAGGTTCAAGTGATTCTCTTGCCTCAGCCTCCCAAGTAGCTGGGATTACAGGTGCCTGTCACCATGCCCAGCTAATTTTTGTATTTTTAGTACAGACAGGGTTTCACCATGTTGACCGGGCTGGTCTTGGAACTCCTGACCTCAGGAGATTACCCATCTTGGCCTCCCAAAGTGCTTACAGTCATGAGCCATCTTGCCTGGCTTACTTTTTTTTTTGAGACTCTGTTGCCCAGGCTGGAGTGCAATTGTACAATCTTGGCTCACTGCAACCTGCGCCTCCCAGGTTCAAGTGATTCTCCTGCCTTATCCTTCCTTGTAGCTGAGATTACAGGTGTGCGCCACCACATCTGGCTAATTTTTGATATTTTTAGCAGAGAAAGGGTTTCACCATGTTGGTCTGGCTGGTCTCAAACTCCTGACCTCAGGTGATCCTTCCACCTTGGCCTCCCAAAGTTCTTGGATGTTTTTTTGTTTTGTTTTGAGACAAAATTTCGCTCTCTTACCCAGGCTGGAATGCAGTGGTGCAGTCTTGGCTCTCTGGAACCTCCGCCTCCTGGGTTCAAGCGATTCTCTCCTGTCTCAGCCTCCCAAGTAGCTGGTGTTACAGGCATGCACCACCACAGCTGGCTATTTTATTTTATTTTATTTTATTTTTTAGTAGAGCTGGGATTTCACTATGTTGGCCAGGCTGGTCTCAAACTCTTGGCCTCAAGTCTGCCTTCCAAAGTGCTGGAATTACTGGCGTGAGCCACTGCACCTGACCCCTATATGCTAAAATGAAGAGTACTACCTATACTACCTGTGTGCCTTGAAAGGGAAGGAGACTTACACTTTGTTCACAGTTTTTATTTTTTATTTTTGTTTTTTTGAGACAGTCTCACTGTCGCCTAGGCTGGAGTACAGTGGGGCTATCTCAGCTCACTGCAACCTCCCTCTCCCAGGTTCAAGAGATTCTCGTGCCTCAGCCTCCCAAGTAGCTGGAATTATAGGCATGTGCCACCGTGCCTGGCAAATTTTTGTGTTTTTGGTAGAGATGGGGCTTCACCATGTTGCCCAGGCTGGTCTCAAGTGCTGGTTTTACAGGCATGAGCCACTGCACCTGGACGACAGTTGGTTCTTATGTTTTTATAGAATTTAGCCAAAAATTAGGATTTTAACGTAGTTATGGATTCCTTAGAAATTAAATCACAGGCAAACATTTATTTTAAGGGTTTTACTTAATTTGATTAGCTTCCTGTCTAGTTTATGTTTGTCTTGTGAAGATTTTCTTTTTCCTAAATCACCTGGTTTCATTTTCATAGCTTTTTAAAAATAGAATCTTGTGTTAAACTGTAGAAATTGTACACACACATATATATGCACATGTGTGTGTATATATATATCAAGACTCTTATCTCAAAAAAATACATTATACACGTGTGTGTGTGTGGGTGTGTGTGTGTGTATTTATTTTTGAGATACAGTCTTGCTCTGTTGCCTAGGCTGGAGTGCAGTAACACAATCTCGGCTCACTGCAACCTCCAACTCCCAAGTTAAAGCAATTCTCCTGCTTCAGCCTCCTGAGTAGCTGGTACTACAGGCATGCCCATGCCCAGCTAATTTTTTTGTATTGTTAGTGGAAGCAAGGTTTCACCATGTTGGCCAGGTTGGTCTTGAACTCCTGACCTCAAGTGATCTGCCTACCTTGGCCTCCCGAAGTGCTAGATTACAGGCATGATCCACCATGCTTGGCCTGTAGAATATATTATTATTATTATTATTATTATTATTATTATTTATTTATTTCAAAACTAGTTTTTTATGTTGTTTGGAAATGGGCTTTAAAAAGATTTGAGGAGCAGATTTGCTATTAATTGAATTGTCCTCCGTAGGGGCTGCTGAGATGTCATCTATTCTTGAAGAGCGTATTCTTGGAGCTGATACTTCTGTTGACCTTGAAGAAACTGGGCGTGTCTTAAGTATTGGTGATGGGATTGCCCGTGTACATGGGCTGAGGAATGTTCAAGCAGAAGAAATGGTAGAGTTTTCTTCAGGCTTAAAGGTAAATTATAAGATTTTGGTGTTTTAGGATCTGTCTTCTCAGTTATTCATTTAGCGATTCAGAGATTATGTCAAGATTTTTTACAAACTTTTAAGTCTCAATTTGACTCAGATTTTTTTTCTTGGCTATTACATATTGTAAAGAGAATAAATTTAAGGGTTTGTATTAGCTAGCTTTTTTTATTCTAGGAGTTAAGTCACTCCTAGAATATGTATATGTAAGTTGTAGCCACTGACTCCAAAATATAAAATTGAGTACACTTTCACCCCAAATCCAAGAAGTTCAAATCTGTTCTTTCTTGCTATTAAGATTATTTTATACAAAAGCATTTGATAACTTCAACAAAATTTTTCTGGTGGAATGTTGGAAGTCAGTGACTTTATATTTTCTAGTGAGTAGACCTACTGCTGAAAGGTGAGTTTTGGTGTAGCTATCAGAAGCTCTCTAATGATGTAAGTCTGCATTCTATTGGATTGAGCCTTATCTGCCAGTGGTATAAGAAATAAGTTGTGGGAGTCACGGGCTCTCTGAGGAAAGCAGAGGATGATATCTAGATAAACCAGGGACAGTAGAACTGTCTAGTAGGCACACAGATATAGGAAAAGATAGTCTTGATACTCTTGCTAGTCTCTACTATGGAAAAAGAGCCACTTGATGTGGAAGATTAATTTCAAAGCCCAGTTATCATTAGCTGTAAGATGTTGGCCAAAAATTAGCATCTTCAGTATACGGTATTTATCTTTGAAAGGTGAGGTTGAAACAGATTAATTCTGAGTTCCTCTTTTAGCTTTTAAAATCCAAATGTCTAGAACAATACTGACCAATATACTATTGTACATACATAATATTCTGTGGTGACGAGAATACATCTGTGCTGTTTAATACGGTACCTACTATACTATCACTATTAAGCTTGTAAAATGTGGCTAGTGTGACAGGAACTGAATTTTTAATCTTTGAAATCTGACAGATTTAAATAGCTGCAGATGGTTAATGGATGAACATCAGAGATGAAGGTTAAAGCATTTGGACTTGTAATGATATTCCGTGATACTCCCAAGTACTTCTCTAGAGTTTTTATTACTGACCAGACTATTCCTGGAATAGCCTTTTTGCTTCAAACATGATTTAAGGATCTAAAATACAGTTATAATGATGAGAAGTGATGTGGTACCGTTACATTATGAAAATTTGTATTTGATTGGTTACAGTTAGGTAGCTTTTAATTTCACTTTCTCCTAACCCAAAGGGTACAGGTTCTGATAAGATAATTTTTGAAACTGTTTATGGAGCTTCTCACAGGTAGAAAAGATGATAATCAGATTTGTCTTAAGATTTCCATTTGGCTCTCATCACTTTATTGCATACTGATCACCCAGCTCAAGAGTCATTGCCAAAGAAAATGCAGTGGAGAAAAACTTAACCTGTCCAATTTCTCTGCTTCTATAATAGTTATTTGAGGATGTGATAGTGAGCATATTAGGCTTATCAGTGTACTGTCCTAAGATTATTAAAGGGAACATGTTGCTATTTTAAAAGTGTTAATCAGAGAAGGTTGGCCGTTAGTTGGGAAAGTACTCAAGAAGAAACCAGGTGAAAGGACAATACTGCTTTTCCCCCCAGCTGTTTTCTTATATAGTACTGGTATATGGGGAGGAGTGCCCATTCAGAGTCATTGATGTTCAGTTGTGTCTTTTGTGCAGGGTATGTCCTTGAACTTGGAACCTGACAATGTTGGTGTTGTCGTGTTTGGAAATGATAAACTAATTAAGGAAGGAGATATAGTGAAGAGGACAGGAGCCATTGTGGACGTTCCAGTTGGTGAGGAGCTGTTGGGTCGTGTAGTTGATGCCCTTGGTAATGCTATTGATGGAAAGGTAGGTTTAATGTTCATTAGGTGTAGTTACAACTTCTAACAAACATCAAAACATTATGTTTAGGAGGTTTTTCTTTTTATTTTTTTTAACAGGGTCCAATTGGTTCTAAGACCCGTAGGCGAGTTGGTCTGAAAGCCCCTGGAATCATTCCTCGAATTTCAGTGCGGGAACCAATGCAGACTGGCATTAAGGCTGTGGATAGCTTGGTGCCAATTGGTCGTGGTCAGCGTGAGCTGATTATTGGTGACCGACAGACTGGGTAAAGAAACAAAAGCATATTAAAAGTTCTGACTAAAGGACCAGGCTCACGCCTGTAATCCCAGCACTTTCGGAGGCTGAGGCAGGTAGATCACAAGGTTGAGAGATGGGATACCATCCTGGCCGACATGGTGAAACCCTGTCTCTACTAAAAATACAAAAATTAGCTGGGCATGGTGGTGCATGCCTGAAGTCACAGCTACTTGGGAGGCTGAGGCAGAAGAATCACTTGAACCTGGGAGGCGGATGTTCGTTGAGCTGAGATGGTGCCACTGCACTCCAGCCTGGTGACAGAGCGAGACAACATCTCAAGGAAAAAAGTTCTAACTAGAATTTACTCAATGGAAGGATTATTATTATTATTATTATTTTTTTTGAGACAGAGTCTTGCTCTGTCACCAGACTGGAGTGCAGTGGTACAATCTCGGCTCACTGCAGTCTCCGCCTTCTGGGTTCAAGTGATTCTTCTGCCTAGCCTCCCAAGTAGCTGGGACCACAGGCGTGTGCCACCACACCCAGCTAATTTTTGTATTTTTAGTAGAGACGGGGATTCACCATGTTGGCCAGGATGGTCTCGATTTCTTGACCTCGTGATCCGCCCGCCTTGGCCTCCCAAAGTGCTGGGATTACAGGCGTGAGCCACTGTGCCTGGCCTGGAAGGATTACTTTTAATCTTGGAATGGTAAATGGTAATGGGCATATTAGAATGTAATATGAGGATTAATAGTAGTAAAATTTTAGCTGGGAAATCCTTTTAGGTTTAGAAAGATTTATGTTTACTTTCTCTTTTTAAAGGAAAACCTCAATTGCTATTGACACAATCATTAACCAGAAACGTTTCAATGATGGATCTGATGAAAAGAAGAAGCTGTACTGTATCTACGTTGCTATTGGTCAGAAGAGATCCACTGTTGCCCAGTTGGTGAAGAGACTGACAGATGCAGGTATTGATAGAACTTCAGTCCCATTGCTATTATCTAAAGTCCTAGTGCTGCTAGTTTTAGAATCGCTTCTACTTAATGAAGGCTGATTTTAATTTCTCTCTAATAAACGGAACTTTTTAATACAAATCAGTAAGTAAAGTAATATAAAACACTAATACATTCAGAGGTTTTTGTTGGTTTCTTTAAAGTGGAAGCTGATTGATTCTGTTCAACTCTTTTTTTTTTGTTTTAAGGGGCTTTCTGGCAAAAACTGGAAAGCCTGCTAGACAAATTCTAAAAGAGCTGTAACACTTGTTCAGCTCTTAATAGTAAATATTTTTAGCACTTGGATAATTTTTATAGTAGCCTCCAGTTTAAAATCACAGTATTGATAAACTTGTAAAGTTTAAAATGTATTTTCTCCTCAGATGCCATGAAGTACACCATTGTGGTATCAGCCACAGCCTCAGATGCCGCCCCACTTCAGTACCTGGCTCCTTACTCTGGCTGTTCCATGGGAGAGTATTTTAGAGACAATGGCAAACATGCTTTGATCATCTATGATGACTTATCCAAACAGGTCAAAGGAAATATATTTTCTAGAATCCACTTATTTGTACTGCAGTGAAAGTTCACATGTGCAGCTTCTATTTAATAGGTCAACTTCACAAACCTATTCTGTACCATAGGCTGTTGCTTACCGTCAGATGTCTCTGTTGCTCCGCCGACCCCCTGGTCGTGAGGCCTACCCTGGTGATGTGTTCTACCTACACTCCCGGTTGCTGGAGAGAGCAGCCAAAATGAACGATGCTTTTGGTGGTGGCTCCTTGACTGCCTTGCCAGTCATAGAAACACAGGCTGGTGATGTGTCTGCTTACATTCCAACAAATGTCATTTCCATCACTGATGGACAGGTATTATTTTAATGATTAAAAAAAAATGTGGAGATGTGGATAATTCTGAGGCATTGGATGAGACTAATGATGCATTAACTGATTTGCTAAATGCATTTTACTTTTTATTATGGAAAATTTCAAATACATAAAAAAGTTAGAATGGCATAGTGAAACCCCACGTCTGTCACCCAATTATTTCATAGAGGAGTGTGTTTCATTCTTGTTTCATTTATAACCACTACAATTCTACAATTCTCCCTTCTAGATAATTTTGAATCAAATAGAGATTATATCACTTCACTTGATATATTTCAGTATAAATATGTTGTCTCTGTCTTTTTTCTCATCTCATGCACATTTCCTAATTGCAGCAATAAAATAATACAGGATAATTTGGGTTGTGAAATATTTGGGGGATTGATGCTTTGCATTGTTAGGTTTTGATTTCAGCTTTTTGGCATAATGACTTACATTTGAAAATAGTTGGTTTCTCACTTTAAGCTTGCTAGCATGTGTCTTTCTTTACATTATAGATATTCTTGGAAACAGAATTGTTCTACAAAGGTATCCGCCCTGCCATTAATGTTGGTCTGTCTGTGTCTCGTGTCGGATCTGCTGCCCAAACCAGGGCTATGAAGCAGGTAATTTTGCATCACTTTGGCAGGAAGGGGGATATCATTAGATTAGCATCTTTTTTTTTTTTTTTGAGACAGAGTTTCGCTCTTGTTACCCAGGCTGGAGTGCAATGGCGCGATCTCGGCTCCCTGCAACCTCCGCCTCCTGGGTTCAGGCAATTCTCCTGCCTCAGCCTCCTGAGTAGCTGGGATTACAGGCACACGCCACCATGCCCAGCTAATTTTTTGTATTTTTTTTTAGTAGAGATGGGGTTTCACCATGTTGACCAGGATGGTCTCGATCTCTTGACCTTGTGATCCACCCGCCTCGGCCTCCCAAAGTGCTGCGATTACAGGCTTGAGCCACCACGCCCAGCCTAGATTAGCATCTTAAAGTATTTTAGAATCCATTTATTTGTACTGCAGTGAAAGTTCACATATGCAGCTTCTATTACTGGTACTGGTACAAATATATTAACTGTATTTGTGTAGTACTCTGTGTCATCGAGTTACAGTACCAGTAATTTCTGTATTACAGGTGGCAGGTACCATGAAGCTGGAATTGGCTCAGTATCGTGAGGTTGCTGCTTTTGCTCAGTTCGGTTCTGACCTTGATGCTGCCACTCAACAACTTTTGAGTCGTGGTGTTCGTCTAACTGAGTTGCTGAAGCAAGGACAGTATTGTGAGTTGTTCTTTTCTCCATCTGGTCAGGTTCCTCTTATGTATCAAGGTCTTCCCAGGCCTGCAGAGCTATATCACATATCACAGCCTGTAGTACGTGTTGTTACCTGTTATCTTTCATCAAAGGCAGTTTTATTTAAACTACATTTCTCTTGGTTTTGGGTTTTTTTTTGGGGGGGGTTGGGGTGGGGGGACAGAGTTTCAGTCTTATGACACAGGCTGAAGTGCAGTGGTGCAATCTCAGCTCACTGCAACCTCCACTTCCGATTTTCAAGCAATTCTCCTGTGTCAGCCTCCCAAGTAGTTCAGTTTACAGGCATGAGCCATGACGCCCAGCTACTTTTTGTCTTTTTAATAGAGATGGGGGTTTCACCATGTTAACTAGGCTGGTCTCAAACTCCTGACCTCAAGCGATCCACCCGCCTAGGCTTCCCAAAGGGCTGGGATTCCAGGTGTGAGCCACTGGGCCTGGCCCTGTTTTTTGTTTTTCAGATAGAGACATTGTCTTGCTGTGTCACCCAGGCTGGAGTGCAGTGGTGCCATCATAGTTCACTGCAGCCTTGAATTCCTGGGCTCAAGCAGTCCTGCAGCCTCAGCCTCCTGAGTAGCTAGGACTACAGGCATACACTACCATGCCTGGCTAATTTTTTTATATTTTACAGAGTCAAGGTCTCATTGTGTTGCCCAGGCTAGTCTTGAACTCCTGGCCTCATGCCATCTTCTTACCTAAAGTGCTGGTATTACAAGTGTGAGCCACCATGCCCGGCCCCAAACTACATTTTTCTCTTTTGTTGTTGTTGTTGAGACAGAGTCTCCCTCTGTCACCCAGGCTGGAGTACAATGGTGCAGTCTTGGCTCACTGCAGCCTCTGCCTCCCAGGTTCAAGCAATTGTCTTGCTTCAGCCTACTGAGTAGCTGGGATTACAGGTGCATGCTACCATGCCCGACGAATTTTTGTATTTTTAGTAGAGTTGAGGTTTTACCATTTTGACTAGGCTGGTCTTGAACTCCTGACTTAAGAGATCTACCCACCTCGGACTTGGAAAGTGTAGGGATTGCAGGCATGAGTCATTGTGCCCAGCCCAAGCTACATTTATTTTTTTCATCTGAAGGTAAGTGATAGGGGCTTCACAACCAGGAAAACAGGTATATTTAATGTCTTCCTTTCAGGAATTAAGGCCTACTAGATTACCCTCCTACCCTTGGCTATATGAATGTGTAATTTAGCAGATTTAAAAGGAAGTTGATGTGTTTTTATTTTGTCAAGTGATCTCAGCAAAATATTTATACCCAAAACAGTATTAACACTGCCAGATCATAAACAGTGCTTATGGACTATACTCAAAGATTACACTTCAAGCCTTGAAAATCTAAGAAAGAACTGCTTTCTGTTGCGGGGAGGGAGGAAGGATTATTAAGTGGAGTTCTAGGTCACTGAGAATGTGGAGTAGGTAGTTTACAGGGGCATATTAGAAATTGGAGAAAAAGTAAGTTTTCCTGACTTTGGTGACATGGCATTCACTTGTTTGAGCAACTCACTTGGCATTCTTTCTGTATCTTTGCAGCACCCATGGCTATTGAAGAACAAGTGGCTGTTATCTATGCGGGTGTAAGGGGGTATCTTGATAAACTGGAGCCCAGCAAGATTACAAAGTTTGAGAATGCTTTCTTGTCTCATGTTGTCAGCCAGCACAAAGCCTTGTTGGGCACTATCAGGTATGAATGCAGTTGTTGGCCTCCTTTTGTAGAGTTAGGTTTAAGATAGAAAGTCTTGTTAAAATTATTGTAGTTAGGTTAATCATTAACATTTTGTCCAGATTAGAACTTACGACCTGCTTTTATTTTCAAATAGGGCTGATGGAAAGATCTCAGAAGAATCAGATGCAAAGCTGAAAGAGATTGTAACAAACTTCTTGGCTGGATTTGAAGCTTAAACTCCTATGGATTCACATCAGATATCAGTTCAGTTTTGTCATTGTGTGTTCTAGAAAATTAGTTCCATTTGTAAAAGGGTTACTCTCATATTCCTATGTACAGAAATCACATGAACAATAAAAGTTCTATAATGTGTAGTTGTTTTCTGTCATCTGAGTTATTTAAAACCGAGATCAAATTGAGAAGTTGGTAAACATGCTTTCTGATCTATTTTACGTGAATATTGGTACAGTCAACTGGACTAGATAATTCACGGCTGAGCTCTTTCTAAGTTTCTAGAGTACTTTGTGGTTAAGAGAAATTCCTAAACTGTTTATATGTGACAGGCTGACAATATTGAAAATATGAATATGAATTGGATATATAAAGCTGGCATCTCTGCCCAAAAGATACACCTGTATAGTTACTGTAGGCAGGAAAATAATAGGACAGCTAAAATTCTCAGGGAAATGAAAAAATTGCTAGGAACAAAATCTGAGAAGATAGAATGCATAGGATAATGAAAACTTGTCAATATTTATTTTGTTTTGAGACAGGGTCTCCATTTCTCACCTAGGCTGGAGTGCAGTGGCGTGATCTCGGCTCATTACAGCCTCTGCCACCCGGGTTCAATCAATTCTCCCACCTCCGCTTTCTGAGTAGTTGAGGTTACAGGCACATACCACCATGCCCAGCCAATGTTTGTGTTTTTCGTAGAGTGAGGGTCTTAACCATATTGTCCAGGTTGGTGATGAACTCCTGGGCCCAAGTGATCCTCCTGCCTTGGTCTCCCAAAGTGCTGGGATTACAGGTGTGAGCTGCCACACCTGGCCATCTTTTAATATTTTAACAGCTACTTTATTTGTTTCTTCTGTTACTAGCTTTTCGTAGCCTTTGTTCATTCTTACTGTGTTATTTTTTTGTTTTTGGTTTTTTTTACTGATCTATAAAGGCATTTGTAAGGGTCATGTGTGATGTTCTGAAGTATTTTTCCTAAGATTCCTCTTCCCTTGCTATTTTATTTTGTTGATGGTGATTTGCTAAATTGAAACTTCATTTTTATCCGTCTCTGCCTCCATTAAGTCAAAATATATGTATATAGGCTCCAATATCTTTGGTTGTAAAGGGAGAGTTCTTAAAGTACTCAGTTAAGTCCTTTTCGGTATTTAGAACACTGAATTTGATAGCAACTAGTCGTTTCTAATCTTGACTCTTGCTTTCCAGCTATCTGACTTGAGAATCTTTTGGATCTGATTTTCCTTTTCTGGAATAAGAAGGTTACTTTTAGTTTAGAAGGTTCTGCACATTCCGATCTTTTTTTTTTCTTTTCATGTATTTTAATAGCAAACTTACAGGAACAGCACAGAAGACAGACAACATTAAAAACATGTACTTGCATGTAGGACAACTCAGAAAAGTATAGTGAATGGATGGAATCTACTGTATGATAAAAATGCTAGAAACACCATTTAGTTGCTGTCAATAAGAAATTTACTTGTTTTAAAAAAATCCAAATGCTGGCATCGTCCAGAAAAATTTAACAGGTTTATTTATAATTATTATAAAGTTGAACCGCCGAAACTTGTTCACTGAAACACTTCAACTTGCATTTATGCTTTACGTCTCCGCATTTATATTAAAAATTCACACACAAATGAAAATGGAAAAACTGCCAATACCTGATTTCTGTCCCCTGTTTTTCCACTGGCAATCATATACTTAGGTACCTTTTGACCCCATGGAAAAAAAAAAATACGTAACATTCAGAACTACCAGTAACAGGAAGAAGAGAATTTCTTTTTTTTTTTTTTTTTTTTTTTTGAGAATGAAATGTTTCCCATCATAGTGGATTCTTAAGCACGCTCTCCATGTATGCGGCGTGCTAGCTGGATGTCTTTCGGCATAATTGTTACACGTTTGGCATGGGTAGCACAAAGGTTGGTGTCTTCAGAAAGGCCCACCAGATAGGCCTCACTTGCCTCCTGCAAAGCACCGATAACGGCGCTCTGGAAGCCCAGATCTGTTTTAAAGTCCTGAGCAATTTCTCACACCAGACGCTGGAAGGGAAGTCTGCGAATCAGAAGTTCAGTGGACTTCTGATAACGTCTGATTTCACGGACGGCCACAGTACCAGGCCGGCAACGGTGAGGTTTCTTCACCCCTCCAGTAGAGGGCGCACTCTTGCAAGCAGCTTTTGTAGCCAGTTGCTTCCTGGGTGCTTTACCACCGGTAGATTTGCGGGCAGTTTGCTTTGTACGAGCCATAGTATAGAGACCTCCTTACTTACCCACCTTCTCCGGCTGGAGCTCGGCGAGCAAGAGGCGGCGCTGGCATTGGAGAGTGATGGCAGCGCGGCCTTTTTTTTCTTTTTGAGACGGAGTTTTGCTCTTGTTGCCCAGGCTGGAGTGCAATGGTGTGATCTCAGCTCACCACAACCTCCACCTTCCAGCTTCAAGTGATTCTCTTGTCTCAGCCTCCCGAGTAGCTGGGATTACAGGCACGTGCCACCATGCCTGGTTAATTTTCTATTTTTAGTAGAGATGGGGTTTCTCCGTGTTGGTCAGGCTGGTCTTGAACTCCTGACCTCAGCTGATCCGCTTGCCTTGGCCTCCCAAAGTGCTGGGACTACAGGCGTGAGCCACCGCACCTGGCCATTTTGATCTTAATAGTTGTCTTCCTTAACATGTCCTATATTAAGACTTCCTTATGTTTCTCTTATTTTAGGCCAGAACAACCTCATTTTCCTGTGTTTTTTGCTTGCTCTTTACTGTCTTACACATTCATGGTTTAGGGCCTTCTTCAAGTGTCATCTGGAGGTATACAGTGACAAACCATATTCAGCTAGTGACATACAGTGGAACTGTTGGAGCATTTTATACCTAGTGTCCACAGTGATTCCTACTTTGGAGAAAAATGCTTTTAAGTGGCTAATGGATTAGAATTAATTTGTTACTGGGACTATGTATTGTTTATTTGTTGATGGGATCTCCTGGCCCACTCCTGGCACATAAACTCAATAACTCAAATGAAGATAACCATGTTTGTCCATTATAAATCAAATTTCAAATATTACTGGTTTGGTCTGATGTGATTTTTTTTTTCTTTTTTCTTTTTTTTTTTTGGAGATGGAGTTTTGCTTTTGCTTTTGTTGCTGAGGCTGTAGTGTAATGGTGCAATCTCAGCTCAGTACAACCTCCTGCCTCCTGGGTTCAAGTGATTCTCCTGCTTCAGCCTCCTGAGTAGCTGGGATTACAAGTGTGCACCATCCTGCCTGGCTAATTTTTGTATTTTTAGTAGAAACGGATTCACCCTGTTGGCCAGGCTGGTCTTGAACTCTTGACCTCTGGTGATCCACCCACCTCGGCCTCCCAAAGTGCTGGGATTACAGGCATGAACCACTGTGCCTGGCCAACCCTGAATCTTAAAAAAAAGTTGTGCTGGAAGAATTCGAGAGCTCCCCTAAAACTGTATAGCTCTTTCCCTGGTGCCTTTGCTGAACTGTAGAGTCTGGCCCTTTCTGTTAAGTAGTGAACCATGAGATTCAAATAACTGCTTTTTACTAAGTACTTAGAGACTAATGACTCAGGAGGCCTTATAGGCACCTGGCTGTTTTTACCAGGCGGGCCTAAATACACTGCCAAGTGGCCCTTCTGTGTGGCAACCAAATGGCTGCCATAAAATAGTGTGTGTGTGCGCATTTATCTTATCACTGAGTGGGTGGTGAACATTTGAGAAATGGCACTTGACCTTTGAAATGTGAAGTTTTATGGTTTTCAGACTTGTATTTTAAAAACTTAACTATGAGGTCTTGTCTTTTTCACTCTCCTGAAAGTCTCTTAGTGTCTCAGCTCTATAATCTGTGATTGCAAGAATATTAAGCATATCTGAAGTAGTACTTAGTTCAGCTATTAATTGAGCATCATCTATGAGATGAACACTTAGAAAGGATTCAAAGATGAGTAGGACACAAAAGGACTCTATCAGTAACTTACCTATGAGTGAGGAGGGAGAACCAAAGACCAATTCATCGGGACTTGTGAATACTGTATAATTACTACACAGAAATACAACTAAGATGGAATAACCACTACAAAGTGCCATTTGCATGAAAAGATCTGTGTTTAATGGTAGAACTAGAAAAGAATTTATGGAGCATTTGGCCTTTGGCAAGAGTTATAAGGCTGTGGGACTTTTGACTGACTTTATGAAAATACTCAGATGTAAAGAAAAGTTGAAAGAATAGTACAATTAATATCCATTTACCCTTCATCAGCATACACCATTTGTTAATATTTTGGTGCATTTTCTATGGCCATACTGCCCAAAGTAATTTACAGATTCAATGCTATTCCCATCAAGCTACCAATGACCTTCTTCACAGAACTGGAGAAAAACACCTTAAACTTCATATGGAACCAAAAGAGAGCCTGCATAGCCAAGTCAATTCTAAGCAAAAAGAACAAAGTGGGAGGCATCACACTACCGGACTTCAAACTATACTACAAGGCTACAGTAATCAAAACAGCATGGTACTGGTACCAAAACAGAGATACAGACCAATGGAACAGAACAGAGGCCTCAGAGGAAATACAACATACCCACAACCATCTGATCTTCGACAAACCTGGCAAAAACAAGCAATGGGGAAAGGACTCCCTGTTTAATAAATGGTGTTGGGAAAACTGGCTAGCCATGTGCAGAAAGCAGAAACAGGACCCCTTCCTGACACCTTACACCAAAATTAACTCCAGATGGATTAAAGACTTAAACATCAGACCTAATACCATAAAAACCTTAGAAGAAAATCTAGGCAAAACCATTCAGGACATAGGTGTAGGCAAGGACTTTATGACCAAAACGCCAAAAGCAATGGCAACAAAAGCCAAAATAGACAAATGGGACCTAATCAAACTCCACAGCTTCTGCACGGCAAAAGAAACAGTCAGTAGAGTGAAGCGGCAACCAACAGAATGGGAAAAAATTTTTGCAGTCTACCCATCTGACAAGGGGCTGATATCCAGAATTTACAAAGAACTAAAGCAGATCTACAAGAAAAAAACAAACAAGCCCATTCAAAAATGGGCGAAGGATATGAACAGATACTTTACAAAAGAAGACATAGAGGAGGCCAACAAACATATGAAAAAATGCTCATCATCACTGGTCATCAGAGAAATGCAAATCAAAACCACATTGAGATACCATCTCACACCAGTTAGAATGGCGATCATTAAAAAATCGGGAAACAACAGATGCTGGAGAGGATGTGGAGAAATAGGAACACTTTTACACTGTTGGTGGGAATGTAAATTAATTCAACCATTGTGGAAGACAGTGTGGCGATTCCTCAAGGACCTAAAAATAGAAATCCCATTTGACCCAGCAATCCCATTACTGGGTATATATCCAAAGGATTATAAATCATTCTACTACAAGGACACGTGCACACGAATGTTCATTGCAGCACTGTTTACAATAGCAAAGACCTGGAACCAACCCAAATGCCCAACGATGATAGACTGGATAGGGAAAATGTGGTACATATACACCATGGAATATTATGCAGCCATCAAAAACGATGAGTTCACGTCCTTTGTAGGGACATGGATGAACCTGGAAACCATCATTCTCAGCAAACTGACACAAGAGCAGAAAATCAAACACCGTATATTCTCGCTCATAGGCGGGTGTTGAACAATGAGAACACATGGACACAGGGAGGGGAGCACTACACACTGGGGTCCGTTGGGGGGAAATGGGGGAGGGGCGAGGGGGTGGGGAGTTGGGAAGAGATAGCATGGGGAGAAATGACAGATACAGGTGAGGGGACGGAAGGCAGCAAAGCACACTGCCATGTGTGTACCTATGCAACAATCTTGCATGTTCATCACATGTACCCCAAAACCTAAAATGCAATTTAAAAAATAATAAATTAATTAAAAAAATATTTTGGTGCATTTTCTTTCTTATTTTTCTAGTGAATCATTTGAGAATAAGCTGTAGATATCTTGACACTTCATCTCAAAAATTTCATCGTGGCTGGGCATGGTGGCTCACGCCTATAATCCCAACACTTTGGGAGGCCAAGGCAGGTGAATCATATGAGGTCAGGAGTTCGAGACCAGCCTGGCCAACATGGCAAAACCCCGTGTCTACTAAAAGTACAAAAATTAGCTGGTTGTGGTGGTGCACACCTGTAATTCTAGCTGCTCCAGAGGCCAAGGCAGGATAATCACTTGAACTTGGGAGGTGGAAGAGGTTGCAGTAAGCCAAGATTGCACTATTGCATACTCCAGCCTGGATGAGAAGAGTGAAACTCTATCTCAAAAAAAAAAAAAAACAAACAAAAAAACCTGTTAACAACATATAAGTGTCTTTCCCTTTCAAGGCACACAGGTAGTATAGGCAGTATTCTTTTTTTTTTTTTTTTTAAGATGGGGTTTCACCATGACGGCCAGGCTGGTCTTGAACTCCTGACCTCAGGTGATCCACCCAACTCGGCCTCCCAAAGTGCTAGGATTACAGGCGTGAGCCACTGCACCCAGCCAATATAGGCAGTATTCTTAATCTTAGCATATAGGGGTTGGGTGCAGTGGCTCACACCAGTAATCCTAGCACTTTGGGAGGCAGGTGGACCGTTAGAGGTCAGGAGTTCAAGACCAGCCTGGCCAACATAGTGAAACCCCGTCCCTACTAAAAATACAAAAATCTTCGTGTTTTTACAAAATACATGGTGGTGGGCGTCTATATTCCCAGCTACTCAGGAGGCTGAGGCAGGAGAATTGCTTGAACCTGGGGGGTGGAGGTTGCAGTGAGCTTCATACCACTGCACTCCAGCCTGAGAGAAAGAGTGAAACCCCATTTCAAAAAAAAAGTTACAGTCTCCTTTATTCCAGCCTGAGTAACAAAATGAGACCCCCATCTCAAAAAAGAAAAAGTTCAGTCTCTTGTTTCCTAAGAGTAAAGGCATTCTTCTAAATAACCACAATACTATTATATCTAATAAAATTAATTCAAGAATATGCAGTTCATATATTTCCCCAATTGCATCCCAAGCTTTTTTTTTTTTTTTTTTTTTTTTAAAGATAGTGTCCCACTAAGTTGCCCACGTTAGCCTCAAACTCCTGGGATAAAGCAATTCTCCCACCTCCCACAGAGTAGTTGGGACTACGAGCATGTGCTACTGTCCCTGGCACCACTGCATCCGGCTTCCAAGAATCTTTTATAATGGTTACTTTTTTAAAACCAAATCCAGGCCACGTTTACCTATGACATTTACTTTTTGTGTTTTAGTTTACTTAAGTACAGATCTTTGAATACCCCATTCATTGTCTTTTGTTGGCTTTTGTTTTCCATGACTGAATGTTTTGAGGAGTTGACTAGTCCTGCATGTCACATTTTGAATTTGATCAGAGATTCAGATTCAAGATAAACATTTTTGGTAGGGAGACATGTGACAAGATACATTTTTTTCTTCTGCAATTTTAATAAGCATTCTTTAGGGTAATATTCTGGGATTATGTGAATATCTTGTTCCCCAAACACATTTTACTGAATGGTATAGGACATACTGGATCATTTCCTGAAGAAGTTTTAACATTGGGAGTTATAAAATGGTGATTTTACAATTCTTTTCTACATTTACTAGCTGCATTCTTCTCTCAAAAGCGTTTTTGTTTTTTTTAAAGACAGTCTTGCTCTGTCATTCATGTTGGAGTGCAGTGGCATAATCTCGGCTCACTGCAACTGCCTCTTAGGTTCAAGCAATTCTCCTGCCTCAGTCTCCTGAGTAGCTGGGATTACAGGTGCACGCCACCATGCCAAGCTAATTTTCATATTTTTAGTAGAGATGGGGTTTCACCATGTTGACCAGGCTGGTCTCAATCGAACTCCTGACTTCAAGTGATCGACCTGCCTCGGCCTCCCAAATTGCTGGGATTACAGGAGTGAGTCATCACGTGGGGCCAACAGGAATGCTTTCTCATATCAGTGTGGACTCACAGATTTTTTTAAAAAATTTAATGTATTATAGCATTGATTAGATTTTGACAGCAGAGAATGAAGGTCAAGGGCATTAAAGGTAGACCTAGCTGCATACACAAAGGAATGAACGTAGTTTATTTTGGGAACAGTGACTTCACCTGCTTGCAGCATATGGATTATATGTGTTAAAAGAAAAACTTTTTAGACAAATTTAACAGAATTTAATCAAGCAAAGAACAATTCTCCAAGTGGACAATCTCACCAGGACCAGAACAGGTTCAGAGCAACTCCAGTGCTGCTGCATGGTCACAGACTATTTATGGCAGAAGAAGGAAAATTATGTAACAAAATGGAAGCGAGGCACAGAAAGAGCTGGATTGGTTGCAGCTGGCATATGCCTATTTGAATACAATTTGAACAGTTGGCTGCCTGTGACTGCTTGATGCATGGCTGCTGTGATTGAAACTCATCTACGTGTTACAAGAGTAGGTTATAACCTGTTTACACATCCCATTAAGTTACAATTGATTATGTATGGAGAAACGTTTAGGTCAAGCTGAAGTATGAAGGCAGCTTGAGCCTAAACAATTTCACAATTATCCTCTTGGTCAACCTCTCGAAACTGACATTTCTCAAAATTGAGATGTTGACCAAAACTTTAGGCATTGATGTCACTCTGTCACCATTGTAAACACACTTATTTGGTCTCAAATTCCACGGGGTAAGAGCAAGAACAGTGGGCTTTGTAAGGTGGGTACAAGGATTTGTGTTCCCACCTTACAAAGTTGGCTTGCTGTTTTGTAAAATTTAGAGCAGATGAGACTTCCTTATGTTGGAATCTCCTGTTTTCAGGAGCCAAAACAAACAACAACAACAAAAACCCCTGGTCTGTTTTGGACTATATCTACTTCCTTTAAAGTTTCCGTTGGATTATGTCACATTTAGCATGAGTTGCTTCATTTTGGCTTGGTCTGGTCTCTTAGGACACCGTGCATGAGCTCAGTCCAAAACGATGGCCTCCTGTAATTTTGTTTGACAATTCTCTCCTTTTGGTCAGGTTATCACTTAGGTGACAGTGTGACTAAAACATAGGGCTTTTAGTACCACTCCCAGTTACCATCATTTTGGGTTTCCAATCTCAGCACATTATTTATAGGTTACAGTGTTCTTGTGGTCACGTATTTCTTTGAACTCATTTTCTCATTCCAGTCAAAGAGAGACCATTTGAAATTGAATGACTACATGCAAACATTTAAAACTTTTGGGAGAATACAGCACACCAGGGAGACAGCTATTATGACTATCAGGAGGATGATAACAAGAATTTGCAGTATGCTCCTTAACCAGGGGTCCCATGAACCAAAGCAAGTAAAATCAACTAGACCAAAGAATGAGCCAAATGAAGAGTCCACTCATTTGAACCAAGCAGCCTATTTGTTAATCCTCTGCAATCGAGTCTCTGTAATGCGTGATGCATTCATCCACGTGCAAAAAGTAAAAATAAAAATAAACACTTTTGGCTGGTCCAATGGTAGTGGATTATCAGAATTTATTAACATTAGTGTCACTAAAGTTGATGTATAGTCCCCCACTTCTAAATTTGACTGGCTTTAAAAATGAAAAAAAAAAAAAAAAAAAAAAAAAAAGAAAAATCTAACAAAACTTCTATGGATAAATGGGCAAAGGACAAAGACAATTCCCAAAAGATGGCACAGCCTCAAATAACAAGCATATGAAAACCTGATGGAGTAGTGATTAAAACCATGCAAATTACAGCATAATGAGAGTGTTTCCATGATCATATAACAAGGATTATGGATGGTGTTATCCAGTGTTTCTGAAAAGGCAGGGATACCACTCTATACTACTGAGAGTATAGACCGATACAACTTTTGTGGAAAACTATTTGGCAATGTATTTCAAGAACTTAAAAAATGTTTATATTCTTTAACCTGTAATTCCACTATGAGTACTTTTTTTTTCTTGAGACAGAGTCTCATGTTATTGCTCAGCTGGAGTGTAGTGGCATGATCATGGCTCACTGCAACCTATGCCTCCCAGGTTCAAGCGATTCTTCTGCCTCAGGCTTCTGACTGGCTGGGACTACAGGCACCTGCCACCATGCCCAGCTAATTTTTGTATTTTTAGTAGAGGTGGAGTTTCACCATGTTGGCTAGGCTGGTCTGGAACTGCTGACCTCAAATGATCCACCCACCTCAGCCTCCCAAAGTGCTGGGATTACAGGTGTGAGACACTGCCTCTGGCCTCCACTATGAGTAATTTTAAAAATGATTTACATAAAAGATATTTATCACAGTAATAGTTCCAAAAGCATTAGGGAAATGCTAAGTACATACTGGTATATCACTTGATGGGAAATCATGCAAACATTAAAAATGATATTGATTAGTTTTTTTTTTTTTTTTTTTTTTTTGAGATGGAGTTTCGCTTTTGTTACCCAGGCTGGAGTGCAATGGCACGATCTCGGCTCACTGCAAGCTCCACCTCCTGGGTTCAGGCAATTCTCCTGCCTCAGCCTCCTGAGTAGCTGGGATTACAGGCATGCGCCACGATGCCCAGCTAATTTTTTGTATTTTTAGTAGAGACGGGGTTTCACCATGTTGACCAGGATGGTCTCGATCTCTCGACCTCATGATCCACCCGCCTCGGCCTCCCAAAGTTCTGGGATTACAGGCTTGAGCCACCGCACCCGGCTGATGAGTTTTTTTTCATTTATTCAGGTTTATAATAAACTCACAGAGTATAAATTCTAAGGCCCAAAAGGGCATGGGATGAAACTTAGGGTTCTCTTCCTCCTCTCAGGCCCCAGCTGAACCAACACTTCAGAGGGGACTGTTCAAAATGTGTGTGTGACGCCGGGCGCGGTGGCTCAAGCCTGTAATCCCAGCACTTTGGGAGGCCGAGGCGGGTGGATCACGAGGTCGAGAGATCGAGACCATCCTGGTCAACATGGTGAAACCCCGTCTCTACTAAAAATACAAAAAATTAGCTGGGCATAGTGGCACGTGCCTGTAATCCCAGCTACTCAGGAGGCTGAGGCAGGAGAATTGCCTGAACCCAGGAGGCAGAGGTTGCGGTGAGCCGAGATCGTGCCATTGCACTCCAGCCTGGGTAACAAGAGCGAAACTCCATCTCAAAAAAAAAAAAAAAAAAAAAAAAAAAAGTGTCTGTGTGTCTGTGTGTGTCTGTGTGTGTGTGTGTGTGTGTCTGTGTGTTTTCTCCTCATTTTAGTGGCAACTTATTTTGCCTTTTGTTTTTCACTTATTAATATATATGAGTAATTTTTTTTCTTGAGACAAAGTCTCACTCTGTCATCCAGGCTGGAGTGCAGTGGCGGGATCTTGGCTCACTGCAACCTGCTCCTCCCAGGTTCAAGCAATTGTTCCATATCAATAGGCAAAGAGCTTCCTCATTTTTTATGCTTGAATATGATTTCATTGGATCAGTATTCGACAATATATTGAGCTAGTACTCCCTGGATGGACATTAATTGTTTCAAGTCTTTTGACAAAATAACCACACAGCTATGCATAGCTGTATCGTATTTTACTTTGCATACGTGACAATATATTTGAAGGGGAAGTTTTTTGACATGGACAAAAGGTAGGGGCATTTTACATTTTGATGACATGGCCAAATTTCTCTTCACAGAGATGTGATGTGATGTGATGTGATGTGATGTGATGTGATGTGATGTGATGTGATGTGATGTTATTGAGGCAGAATCTTGCTCTGTCACGAGGCTGGAGTGCAGTGGTGCAATCTTGGCTTACTGCAACCTCCACCTCCCAGGCTCAAGTGATTCTCCTGCCTCAGCCTCCTGAGTAGCTGGGATTACAGGCACTACGGCACCACCGCCCGGCTAATTTTTGTATTTTTAGTAGAGACGGGGTTTCTCCATGTTGGCCAGGCTAGTCTCAAACTCCGGACCTCAAGTGATCTGTCCACCTCAGTCTCCCAAAGTGCTGGCATTACAGGCATGAGCTACCCCACGTGGCCCTTCATAGAAATTTCCAATTTTTTTTTTTTTTTAAATGAGATGAAGTTTTGCTCTTGTTGCCCAGGCTGGAATGCAATGGTGTGATCTCAGCTCACTTCAACCTCTGCCTTCTGGGTTCAAGCAATTCTCCTTTCTCAGCCCCCCAAGTACCTGGGATTACAGGCATGCACCACCATGCCTGGCTAATTTTGTATTCTTTAGTAAAGATGGAGTTTCTCCATGTTGGTCAGGCTGGTCTTGAACTCCCAACCTTAGGTGATCTGCCAGCCTGGGCCTCCCGAAGTGTGGGGTTGCAGGCATTAGCCACCATGCCTGGCCATCAGATTTTCAAATTTTACATGCAAGATTGCTAATAAAGTGGCCAGCCCTAGGTGCTATCAAACTTTTTGTTAGGAAATATATATTTAGTGATTTTAGAAAATACTTATGAAATATTAAGTTAAAAAAGCAAGACTCAAAGTTTTATGTACAGTAAGAACTTACGCATGCAAATATATGTTTTTGAAAGAGATTCTGCCAAAATATTCACAGTGATTATCTTAAATGCATTATTCATCTTAAATGTATTAAATGATTTCATTATTTCAGAATTGCTATAGTACTATTGTTTGACATTGTTAGTGTCTTAGTATGTTTTAAGTTGCTTATAACAGAGTATCTGACATTGGATAGTTTATGTAGGAAAATAATTTGTTTCTCACAGTTATGAAGGCTGAAGTGGAGCTGCATTTGTGGGGGCCTTCTTGCTGGTAGGGACTCTGTGGCACAGGGCATAACATGGCAAGGGGGTTGATTGTGCTATCTCAGGCCTCTCTTCCTTTTTTTTTTTTTTGAGATGGTGTCTCGCTCTGTCTCGCCCAGGCTGGAGTGCAGTGGCATATTCTTGGCCCACTGCAGCCTCCACCTCTTGCATTCAAGCGATTCTCCTGTCTCAGCCTCCCGAGTAGCTGGGACTACAGGCATGTGCCACCACACCCAGCTAATTTTGCGTTTTTAATAGAGATGGGGTTTCATCATGTTGGTCTGGCTGGTCTTGAACTCCTGACCTCAAGTGATCCACCTGCCCCAGCCTCCCAAAGTGCTGGGATTACAGGCATGAGCCACTGCGCCCAGCCATCTCTTCTTCTTCTTATAAAGCCACCATTTTCATTCCCTGACAACCCATTAATGCATGAATGGGACTAATGGCCCTCGTGACCCAATCACCTCTTAAAGATCCGACCTCTCTCAGTGCTGTCACATTTCAGATTAAGTTTCAAGAAGAATTCTTGGAGGGAACAATATTCAAACCATAGAAATTAGTAAAATATCCTAAATAGGTTATAGTCCCTTGTTTGTCTTTTTACTCATCATACCTGCCCCAAAGATGAACTTGATAAATGTTTGAGGAATGAAGAATTATTTTCCAGCAGCGCGGATGACCATTTGCAATTTAAAATTTTGCCACCAGATGGCGGAAGAGGGTTAAAATTTGGGGAGCGTTGGGTTCTGAGTTACGAGAATCAAGCACAATGTACTCTGAGAGGTTGTGAAACGTTCTAGTAACTTTAAAATAATACGTGTAACAGGGGGCAGTGGCTCACGACTGTAATCCCATAACTTTGGGAGGCTGAGGCGGGTGGATGACCTGAGGTCAGGAGTTTGAGACCAGCCTGACCAATATGGTGAAACCCTGTCTCTACTAAAATTACAAAAATTAGCAGGGTGTGGTGGCGGGCACCTGTAGTCACAACTACTCAGGAGGCTGAGGCAGGAGAATCGCTTGAACACGGGAGGTGGAGGTTGCAGGGAGCTGAGATCATGCCACTGCATTCCAGCCTGGGCGACAGAGCAAGACTCTGTTTCAAAATAATAATAATAATAATAATAATAATAATAATAATAATATAAATCTATTAAAAATTAAAATGTGTGAATTAGAATTGTATCGAAACAATTTTTCCTAAAACTTCCAAGAAAACCCTTAGTGGTGTCTTCAGCTCTCCTGCTTCTATGTCTCCAGTTAGTGCTATTTCTTAACCCCTGCAGTTAAGCCTAGCTTCCTGGTGCCTACATTGGCTTCTGCTACCCCTTGACAGTTCTGCCATGCTTCTCTGCCTTCCTTCTGACTTCACTGCTTTGAAAGGATGTGAGCAAGTAGGTAAATGGATACATCCCTTGGAGAAACCCAGGGCTGGAGGCCACCTGTCTGTCTTTGCAGTTGTGGATGACTTCACCGGCGAGAGTTCATCTGAGTGGGGCTGGGGCAGTGTTACGGAGCAGAGCTTGTTCCAGGTGTTTCCCATCACTCCAGCAAGTGCCCTTTCACTGTGTCTGCGCCCAGCTAGAACCTGCCCCAGGGGTGAATGCTTGCTTCTCCAGGCTGGGCTGCTGCCAGTCTTAGCACCGTTGATATTTATCCTCACCTCCTTGAGCAGCTATTCCTCGGTCCAGGATGGATCGGTCCCAGGAAGAACTCTGTCTTTGCTTCTGTTTAGAAGGCAGAGCTCTATCTAACCTTGAGCTATTCATCCCTTAAATAAACTGTGATCTTGGGCAAGTCATTCAACCTCTCTGGGCCTCAGGTTGGGCTCCAGGCCCGTCGCACCAGGCAGTACTTTGTCACAGGGCCCTGCATTACTGTTAAAAGTAATGACGGCTGGGCGCGGTGGCTCATGCCCCTGGGCTCCTCACTCTGGGAGGCCGAGGCAAGTGGATCACCTGAGGTTGGAAGACCAACCTGACCAACATGGAGAAACTAAAAGTAGCCGGGCATGGTGTTGGGCACCTGTAATCCCAGCTATTCGTGAGTCTGAGGCAGGAGAATCGCTTGAACCCAGGAGGCGGAGATGGCACCATTGCACTCCAGCCTGGGCGACAAGAAAGAAAAGAAAGAAAGAAAAGAGGAATGGCAAAACCCGCAGTTACTTTTGTACCAATCTAATACAATGCAGAGACGAATCTGACTCGCCCTTGGATTATATTTGTGAGGGTGCAAGAGTGAAGGGAGAAGAAGGCAGCTCAGGTCCCTCCTGCTGGGGTGGAATGGGCAGGAAAGGGTCTTGTCTCTGAGAATGGGAAGGGAGTCATAGAGCAGCGGAGCTCCCAGAGGCCCTGTAAGGACCCCATCAAGTGACTAGAGTCAAGAAGAAACAGCAGCAATGACCTCTCCATAACATTTTAGACTTAAACGTGACCCAGTCATTGAAAACACCTGCAACAACAAAAAGTGAAACGTACCCAAGGGCCTGATTTGCAACATGTGTCGGTGGGGCCGCCGTGACTCCAGGGCGTCTACACCTTTAGCGACTGCGGGCGTCGTGGGCCCTCAGGCTTTCTGGAGCTTACACCGGGTCCTCGCGACCACCATCTGATCAGATCCCTTCTATCACCCCGCAAAGCCTGGATTTCCTTCGATCCAGGGGGCCTTGTGGGCAGGAACCCAAGTCAGGACCAGGTATTTCCAATCCCCAAAAGCTTCCAGGAGGAGGCAGCTAGCTTCGGGCTGAAATACTGATCTTGGCCTGATGCTGTGGGGCTTTAAGTTGGCCTGGGTCCCGGCGCGGGATACAACCCCCGGCCTGGTGAGCGCGGCGGGTCCCGCCCAGGTCCGGCGAGTGGAGCGCAGAGCGCCGACGGCGGCCGTCGCAATCGGGAGTGGTTTAGGACCCGGGGGCGGCTTCCCTGCGCGGGTGTGGACGCAGAAGTTGAGGCTGCGGGGCCGCGGGCAGTGGCAGTCCGGCCTCCCCGCGCGGCGCCATCTGCGGCCCGGCTCTCCTCCGCGCCCCGGCTCGTGCCGCGATGACGGGCTCACTGTTCAAGGGAAACTTTTGGGTAAGTTGCGGGACCGACACCTGCTCGCGGGAGGCCGGCGCGGCGGGCGGGCGCCCCAGCTCCGGCCCCACTCAGTGACCCGGCGAGGCAGGGCTCGGCGGAGAGTGCCTGTCAAGGGATCGGGGCCCCAGTCCCTCTGCTCCAGGGGCAGACCCGGAGCGGACGCCCGGCTGCTGTTCCCTCTTTGTCCCGACCCGCTCCCCGCGCGAGTCCCCGCGGCTCGGACTCCGGGGCCCACCCTCTGCCGCCCGCGCCCTCAGCAGCGCGCGCCCCTGAGGACGCAGAGAGCCGAGACACCTTAGAGTGAGAACATCAACTCCTCATCTCACAGGCAAAACGGAGACCCCAAGGGAGGCGAGACCCGTCCGGGAAGAGTCTCTGCCGGCCCCTAGAGCTGAGCCCTGAGAGGATCTGGGGGGACCTGAGGTGGGGGCTTGTGAGTTTCACCGGGTTGGCAGCAGCAGCTGTCCCCCCAACGTCGCCCCTCCCTGTTCCCCGCCCCCCCCCTTCGTCTTTTCCTGGAAACGTGCGGCATCTAGGGCTTCCCTTTGCTGGAGCTTGCCCTGTCCGACAGCCCTGTTTCCTGAGCCCTCTCCCCAGGCCACTGCCTCAGCCCATCCGTCCGTAACCCACAGCGGGGGTCGATGGTGTTGGAGACCCTATGAGCTGGAGGGGTACCACAGCCCGGTAGCGCCAGCCCAGCCTGGAGGGAGCGGGTCTGCCTGTCCCCCTCCTCTCACTTCCCAGGGGCCCCTCAAGATCCATGCCCCCTCATTCAGAGGAGCTGTCCTCATCCCTTTAGGACAGCAGCAAGAGGCCTCAAGGTTGACTGCAGCTGCCAAGGGGACCAGACTCCCCCTGGTCCGGGGATCCAGCTTGCCCCCCAGGTAGCTTCACAGCCACCTAGATGGTTCCTCTACCCCACGTGGGCTGCAGGATGGAGAAACCTGGCTGGGGACCTTAGGAACACAGTTTAGACTCTGCCTGTGAGTCCATTCACTGGAGTTGGTGAGGTTCTCCTGGGGCACTGCTCACCCTAGGGTGCAGGGTGTCAGGAGCCTCACAGAAGGACCAAAGGTGCCACAGCTGGCCCTCAGAGGAGGCTTGGGAGTTTTTCAGGTAGAATAGAGGACTGTGGAGTCCCATGCCAGGCACTGTAGGAAAAAGGCTTTGTATAATACAAACTGGAGAATGAGATGTTCCTTATTTCTTCCCCAGAAATAAGGAAGTCAGCAGAGGAACTGGTTTGTGGAGAGAGAAGGAGGAGGAAGACGTGATATTAACTGTATTTACAACAGGCTCAGTGGCCTGTAATCCCAGCACTTTGGGAGGCTGAGGTAGGAGGATCGCTTGAGGCCAAGAGTTTGAGACCACCTTGGGCAACCTAGTGAGACCACTGTCTCTACAAAAAAAAAAAAAAAAAAAAATCTTAAAAATTAGCTGGGCATGGTGGCATGTGTCTGTAGATACAGCTGCTTGGGAGGCTGAGGCAAGAGGATTGCTTGAGGCCAGGAGTTTGAGGTTGCAGTGAGCTATGATCACATCACTGCACTCCAGCCTAGATGACAGAGTGAAACCTTGTCTCAAAAACAAACAGCCAACCAAAAAAACCAACCAAACAACACATTCCTTAGTATTTAGCCATAGTTGTAGCACTGGCAAGTTCAAGGCCAGGAGGGTGCTAAGCCCCCCACCAGCCTCTGCCCCTCAGTACCATACCAGGGATGCTGGATATGGGGTGGTCTTAGCAGAGAGGGTGACAGGGTGAAGACAGGGTTCCAGGCCGCAGAGTTTGAAGTATTTTAATATCTTCACAGCCAGTACAGACATGTCAGTGAGTACTCTCTAATGTCTGGTGGGTGACATGCTGGGTTTGAGGGGCTGATGGAGATGGCCCCGCCCCTTGGGAAGGATGTCGTTTTGAGAGCTCATGGAACAGCATGAAGCTTCTGAAGTGGTCTGTCTGGGTTCGAATCCAGTCTGCCCCTTACTAACTAGGTGGCCCTGGGCAGCCTGCTTCCATCCCCAGGCCTGTTTTTTTATTCCAATTTTCCATGCATAAAAATAGGGATAATGTCTGGGTGTGATGGCTCATGCCTGTAATCCCAGCACTTTGGGAGAACGAGGTGGGCGGATCATGAGGTTAGGAGTTCGAGACCAACCTAACCAACATGGAGAAGCTCCGTCTTTACTAAAAATACAAAAATTAGCCGGATGTAGTTGTGGACATCTGTAATCCCAGCTACTCGGGAGGCTGAGGCAGGAGAATCACTTGAACCCGGGAGGTGGAGGTTGCAGTGACCTGAGATCATACTACTGCACTCCAGCCTGGGCGACAGAGCGAGACTCTGTCTAAAAAAAAAAAAAAAAAATGGGGATGATAACAGTGTCTACTCCATAGAACTGTTGTGAGGATTAAACTTGAGAGTTTAGTACAGTGCCTGACACACAGAGAGCACCTACAGTTGCCAGCTATTATTATCAGCAGCAGAGATGATAAGTAAAAGAAGTGAGTGATGGTTATTCAAGGAGAAAGTGAAGAGACTGGAAGACCACAAAGAAGCATTCTTAGTGAATGCCTCTATTGATGGAGGAGGAGAAATGAGACAGAGAAACAGAGGAAGGGATGAAGGGATACATCTAGGAAAGAGCCGTCACAGGTCCAAGAGAGGGACATTCCAAGCAAGGTGAGAGGACCATGGTCAAACATGTTTGTACATGTTCCTGAAAGGTATGAGTCAACACGCACTTCATAACTAAATGTGTGGTTTTTTTTTTTGAGACGGAGTCTCACTCTATCACCCAGGCTGGAGTGCAGTGGCACGATCTTGGCTTACTGCAACCTCTGCCTCCCAGGTTCAAGCGATTCTCCTGCCTTAGCCTCCTGAGTAGCTGGGATTACAGGCATATGACACCATGCCTGAGCTAATTTTTTTCTGTGTTTTTTTAATAGAGACAGGGTTTCACAGTGCTGGCGAGGCTGGTCTTGAACTCCTGACCTCGTGATCTGCCCACCTTGGCCTCCCAAAGTGCTGGGATTGCAGGCATGAGCCACCACATCCGGCCAAATAAATGTATTTAAATGCTCCATGAAAATGTTTATTTAAATAAAGCTTCTATGAATCTGCTTTGAAAGGAAATAATCAGTGTTTAAAATTGGGATTGGAGCTGGCATGCACCTGTAGTCCCAGGTACTGAGGAGGTTGAGGCAGTAGGATTGCTTGAGGCCAGCTTGGGCAACATAGCAAGACCCTTTCTCTAAAGCATTTAAAAATACACGAATAAAACTGGGATCAGCCCCAGATGAATTTGCATGCTGTTGGTACACACCTGTGTGTTGTTTCTCTCCCTCTCTTCCCTGTGTACACCTTCTCTGTGGTGCTTTGGTTCAGCAGTGCTGTGTAATTTTTCTTGATTAACTTTGATTGTACCTTGTCTAAATAAGACAGTGATGATGGTTTCCACAGATCCAGGGAAACAGCCAGGCCATAATGAGAAAAATTCCAGTTTTGGGGACAGTCAGACAGCAGTATCCTTCAGATACGGGCGTGCACAGGCGACAGTCGAACCTGTTCTGGAAGGGGTGGATGAAAGCAGTGTTTTCTCACCCCTGGGGATTTCCAGGCTCCTCACTTGGGTGTGAGGTCCAAATCGTCCCTGAACCCTCTGTAGATACTTATTTTTCCTGGGCCTTCCTGATTCCCAAGGCTCTTGGTATAGACCGGCTTCCCAGTTGCTGTTTCAGCAACCTTGTTCCTGGAGTGGGCAGCCTGCTTTCTGCCTAGAGATTGACTAGGGTGAGTCTTGGGGCTGTCTGAACTGGCTAATTGCCCTGCTGTCAACACAGGGCTGTCTCTCTCATCCAAACCTTTGACCAGATTGGAATCTTGTCGTTCTGGAGCCGTAGCAGAGATGTTGCATCTGGCTTTGCTAAACGGCTTTTCTCACAGCTTTTCTCTATTCAGTCATCTCTTGGTATCTACAGGGGATTGGTTCTAGGACTCCCTCGCAGGTACCAAAATTCATGGACACTCAAGTCCTTTCTTTTCTTTTTTCTTTTTCAATATAGAGATCAGGTCTTGCTGTGTTGGCCAGGCTGATTTCAACTCCTGGCCTCAAGCTATCCTCTTGCCTGGGCCTCCCAACGTGCTGGGATAAGAGGTGTAAGCCATTGTGCCTGGCCTCAGGTTCTTTCCATAAAATGGTGTAGTACTGAGCACACCACATGGGGTTTGCTGCTGGAGCTGAGTCTCCGGCCAGTGTCCAGTTTGATTTTGAGTCTAGGTTGGAGTTAGAACGGTGGAGATGCGAAAGGAAACCCCGCCTCCCCTAGTGCCCCTGGCGGCCTGGGAGTGGAACCTTCCCCCTAGTGCGCCCGCTGGCATGGAATGCCAGTTGGAGGCTGCGCGGTACGGGTCCGATGGGGCGCTTCTCCTCGGGGCCTCCAGCCTGAGTGGCCGCTGCTGGGCTGGCTGCCTCTGGCTTTTTAAGGACCCTGTGCCGCCCCCAACAAAGGCTTCTGCTCTGCTGGAATCCAAACGGAGGCTGGAGAGGCTGACCTCACTTGGGCTGGGGAGAGAGATATTGCAGTGGCCTCCAATTCAGGTGCTGTTGAATTGTGGGAACTAGATGAGAATGAGACAGTTACAGTCAGCAAGTTCTGCAAGTGTGAGCATGATGACATTGTGTCTACAGTCAGTGTCCTGAGCTCTGCCACACAAGCCGTCAGTGGTAGCAAAGACTTCTGCATCAAGGTTTGGGACCTTGCTCAGCAGATGGTACTGAGTTCATACCGAGCTCATGCTGCGCAGGTCACCTGTGTTGCTGCTTCTCCCCACGAGGATTCTGTGTTTCTTTCATGCAGTGAGGACAATAGAATTTCATTTGGGATACCCTCTGTCCCAAGCCAGCATCACGGACTGGCTGCAGTGCCTCTGGCTGCCTTCCTACCCTACTTGGAATCCTCAGCAAAGTGAAGTCTTTGTCTTTGGTGATGAAAATGGGATGGTCTCCCTTGTCGACACCAAGAGTACAAGCTGTGTCCCGAGCTCAGCTGTACACTCCCGGTGTGTCACTGGGCTGCTGTGCTCCCCACACAGTGTTTCTTTCCTGGCCTCTCTCAGTGAAGGCTGCTCACTTGCGGTGCTGGACTCAGGCCTTGCTGAGGTGTCTAGAAGCGGAGCCCACAGAGACTTTGGGGAGATGCTACTTGGTCCTCGCTCAATCACTCGCTGCTTACTGCAGTGGGCCGGGACCATCAGGTCGTCCACTGCATTGTGCCCACAGAACCTCTCCCAGCCCCCGGACCTGTGAGTGTTGCTGAATAGATTAGATTTAAGACAAAAAGAAAGTCCCCCATGAGTGTCCACTTCTTTGCCCTGCCCCCTCAACTTGTGAGTCAACACAGGAGCCTTCTGTAGTATGCTGATACTAGGTCTCTGCCATTAACAGGCATAGTCTCTCAGCCTGAGGCAGGCTGGATTCTGGGATCCTGTAGTTACAGGGAGGAAAAGCTTTCTTAAAAATGGACATGTACTTGCGTTTGAGTGTGTGTGTAGAGCTGTAGTTTTTGGTGGTGGCAGGAAGAAACAAATCCATCCTACACCTTCCCTAAGCACTGCTTCTCCCTCACCCCCAGAAACGGTTGACAAAGGGATTTTATGCTTCCCATGTAGCTGTCTATGAGGAATTGGCCATGTCTGGGTGGGTTATGGCTGTGGGTATCCCTTGGTTCTCCGAAGCAGCTCTTAAGCTACTCATAGAGATGGGATTGATTTTATTTTTTTTATAGTGCTTAACTCACTATTATAAGAAATGCTTCCAGTCACAAAAATCCAGCCCAGTTCACTTTGAGGAAGAAGCAGGACTTGGTGTGGTTTTACACAACTGCTTGCCATTAAACTGAATCAGAAATCCATTTTCTGGCTGAATAAAAAGTTTGGCTTGCCCACTCCCATCCCCCCGGCTTTCCAGTGGTGGGGCGTATATTCGAAAGGAGTGTTTTTCTCTCATAGATGAGAGAAAGTTTGGGGATGAAGGAAAGCTTAAAGGCATTTCAATTAAGTTAGAAGGCTGACACAGACTATTGAAAAATCTTTGCCACTTTTCCCACCCCAAAATAGCCTGGGGCCTGACATCTTCTGCCCTGGGCCCCTTTCTCTTGATGTGAAAAGTCTGAATGCAATATTTATAGACTCTTAAGGTTTTAAAATCCAGCATCAGGAAGAAAATCAGAAATACTGGTTGGTGAAATAAAGAGTTTAGGCATTGTTGGGTTTTCTTGAAAAAATAAGTAAGTAAATAAGTAAGTAAGTAAGTAAATAAATAAATAAATAAAGGTATAGTATTTACATATAACCTGCATACATCTTCCTGTATACTTTTTTTTTTTTTGAGACAGAGTCTTGCTGTGTCTCCCAGGCTGGAGTGCAGTGGCCTGATCTCAGTTCACTGCAACCTCCACTTCCAGGTTCAAGTGATTCTCCAGCCTCAGCCTCCGGAGTAGCTAGGACTACAGGCATGTACCACCGTGCCCAGCTAATTTTTATATTTTTAGTAGAGACAGGGTTTCACCATGTTGGCCAGGATGATCTGACCTTGTGATCCACCTGCTTTGGTCTCCTAAACTGCTGGGATTACAGGCATGAGCCATCATGTCCGGCCCCTGTATACTAAATAACCTCCAGATTGCCTATGATACCTAATACAATGTTAATGTTAGGTAAATAGTTGTTTACACTGTATTTTTGTTTGTATTTTTAATTGTTAGGTTGTTATTTTTTAATTTTTGGAATATTTTTCATCTGTGGTTGGTTGACTCCATGGATACAGATATGGAGCACTGACAGTACAGTGCTCTAGATAAATATAGGAGGCTGGTTTAAAAAAAATAAAGAATACAGGTTAACATAACAGATTCTCCATGCTGACCCCATAGTGTATTTTGTACAATATTAGGTTGTAATTTTTAAATATGCTCTTGGATTTTATGAAAAGAAAAACTTCAGACTAATTAAATTTAGCAGTTAATCTGAGCAAAGAAAGTATTCATGAATCCGGCAGCACCCTGAACCAGTAAGGGTTCAGAGAGCTCCACCCAGCAAGGGTGGACAGGCAGTACTGAGAGACAGAAAAAGGAGGTGATACAGAAATAGCCTGATTGGTTACAGCCAGGTGGTTGCCTTATTTGGAGTCGTCTGGGCAGTCTACAGCCTGGGATTGGCTGAAAGCTCAGCTGTTATGATTGGCAGAGACCTAGCTACTTGTTACAAGAATATACTCTTAGTTAAGTTACAATTTGTTTACCTACTAAGTTAGGTTGAAGCTTGCTATTTATGGAGGCAGCTTTAGGCCAAATTTAATTTGACAATCTGGTCCCTAGAAACACACCAGGAGGGCTACTTCCTATTGTCTTGCCTAGTGGCAAAAGGCAAGATAGAGTCATGAACAATTACCCACTCTCCCATACATTCTTCCTAGAGCAGCTGGAGGGAGCTAGCTTTAAAATAATTGCCAAAAACCTTTTATCTTGTTTATCTTGAACATTTAATAAGAAGACAGCCATAGGACCTGTCTGTTAAAGAAAATTAAAAAATTCTGTTATAATACATAAACGTGTGACATGAATTCATTGGTAAGATTTTAAAAAAGAAATACATAAAAAAATGCATGAAATGGCCAGGTGTGGTGGCTCACGCCTGTAATTCCAGCACTTTGGGAGGCCAAGGTGGGTGGATCACCTGAGGTCAGGAGTTTGAGACCAGCCTGGCCAACATAGTGAAATCCTGTCTCTACTAAAAATACAAAAGTTAGCTGGGCGTGGTGCTGGATGCCTCTAATCCCAGGTACTCAGGAGGCTAAGGCAGGAGAATCGCTTGAACCTGGGAGGCGGAGGTTGCAGTGAGCCAAGATTGTGCCATTGCACTCCAGCCTGGGAAACAGAGTGAGACTCTATCCTCAAAAAAAAAAAAAAAAAGGATTCTTCAAGTATCTATTTCTGGAAACTCAAGACAGAACTCATCATTGCCCAGCCATTTTACCATGTTTCTCTAATAAGATCACTCTTTCCTTTTCTGCAGTGATAATTTCATGCCTTTTCCACTCAAGCCTCCATTCCCTCCCACATTCTCACTGTGTTTTGGTGATCTTGCCTCTACTCCATTAAGAAACCAGACAGCAGGGCTGGGGCATGGTGGCTCACACCTGTAATCCCAGCACTTTGAGAGACTGAGGCAGGTGGATGACCTGAGGTCAGCAGTTCTACACCAGCCTGGCCATCATGGTAAAACCCCATCTCTACTAAAAAGAAAATACAAAAATTAGTCAGGTGTGGTGGTGCGTGCCTGTAGTCCCAGCTATTTGGGAGGCTGAGGCAGGAGAATGGCTTGAATTTGGGAGGTGGTGGTTGTAGTGAGCTGAGATTGCACCACTGCACTCCAGCCTGGGCAACAGAGTGAGACTCTATCTCAAAAACAAAAAAAAAGAAAAGAAAAAAGAAACCAGAGCAGCTGGTGAAAGCTTACTTACCTTCTGTATAAATAGGATTCAGTTTGGCTGCAAGTAAAAGAAAAAAACCCAAAACAACAGTGGCCTAGACAAGGAAGAGGTTTGTTTCTCTCTCATCTATAAGTCCCTAGTTGGTCATGCCGGGGCTGGAACAGCTGCCCTTGGGGTGAGGACCCACACTTCTGCCTACTTAATCCAGTGATACCTGATTCAATGGCTGGCACATGGCAGATTCTCAGTAATACCTGCTGAATGCCTGAAAAAGGCATTAAACAACAGTAGGAAAAACTTCTGATTTGTAGAACCAGAATGATTTCTTAACGACAGGGCATATTCTCAGTGCTTGCAATAATATTTGAGGGTGCTAGTTTCACTCTATCAGTTATAGCTATTGTCTTGTTTTCTGCTCATTTAATAAGCAAAATTTGGTGCCGTATTTGATTTTCATTTGCATTTTTATCACCAGGGAGAGTGCACATTTGGTTATTTTCTTACATTTCCTCTTTTACCAATTTTCTTTTCTTCCTTGTGCTTTTCTTATAAATTTATATGTGTATTTAAAAATATATATTCTTGTATATATACACATATGTGTGTGTGTGTTTGTAATTCACACGTTCTATCATCCAGTATAGGCATGACACAAAGAGAGGCAATCCTCAGGCCCTCAAGCTTTTACGCTTGACATTCCTGGGTTTGATTTCCAGTTCAGCTTCTTTCAGGCCGAGGAATGTGTGTGTTCTTATTCAAATTGCTCAGCTTTTCTAAGCTTTGCATCCTTATCTATAAGATGATATAGGTATATAGATTTTTGAAAACACTTTATACAGTCAAGTTTATCGATCTGATGGTTTGTGATTTCCTCTATTATACATCAAGGTTTTCTACAGTCCAAGTTTTACTCAATATGTATCTTTTGATTGGATGCTGTGGCTCATGCCTGTAATCCCAGCATTTTGGGAGGCCAAGGTGGAAAAATTCCTCGAGTCCAGGAGTTCAAAACCAGGCTGGACAATATAGTGAGACACTGTCTCTACAAAAAAATTGTTAAAAATTAGTCAGGCATGGTGGCTAATACCTGTAGTCTCAGATACTCAGGAGGCTGAGGCAGAAGGATCACTTGAGTTCATGCGGTTGAAGCTGCAGTGAGCCATGATTGCACCACTGCACTGCAACCTGGATGACAGAGCAAGACTCTGTCTCATTAAAAAATTTGTCTTTTGAGTATGAGGGCTTATGTATTCTGACATTTATGGAAGTCACAGACCTGTGTGGACATGCAAAATGAGGAGAAAGTAGATTCCTGCCCTCAGGGTCCTGCATTCTTGTTAAGGAAGCAAACAAAGATATAGGACACTGATGGGAAACAGACTGACCTACTCTCCTTTAGTCTAAAAAGAGTGCTTTGCCAGGGCAGGATTCTGGGACAAGTCTGGCTGGGTGGGTGCGATGGGGTCCCAGTCCTTGAAGAGTTCTAAAATGGCACTGGGCATGCAATAAGATGGGGAAATCGTTGTTTCCAGAATACCTCTCAGGGAGGGGATGGTATGGCACAAGGCTGGAAGGAAGACTTGAATAAGCTGCTCAGAGTAGGGAGACTGAGACCCCATCCCTGCCTGAAGTGCATGCCCTCTAAGGGGCAGGAGCCTATCTAACTTCTGAGCTTAGTTGTACTGAGTGAGGCATGCAAACTGAACTGTCAGGGAAAGCTGTCTTTATGGCATGTCTTCTCTACACTTGCCCTTTAGTTCTCAGTCTCTGCTTCTATTTGAACATTACTATTTAAAGAATAGCTGTTGGAAGTGATAGTTTCATAAGTGGCCACAAATGTTCAAAAACCCTAGAAATATGGGCATCTAAGTCCCTTCACTGCTCCAAACCTTGGTGGCCCCCACTCTTAGAACCTGCTCTGAGTCCTTATTACCAAATACAGATATTGTTTTCTCTGTCCTAGGAGATGCAGATCCTGCCCTACAAGACCTGAACTAGGGATTCCAAAAGACCTAAGCTCTCAGGAATAAAAAGTATTGACTCAGGGCTTTGTCAGCGTTTCCACAGATGGCCAGATCTGTGCACCGTTGCTTTGTCCTGTGGGATGTCTGTCTCAAGCTCAGGCTTCCTCATCTACCTGTCTTATGTTAGGGCCTAACTATTTAATCACTGTCCATAAGAGTGGTTGACCTTGACTGTGACCAGCCACAGCCCAGGGCCACTGCCTTGGCTGGCAGGCCTCTCCCTGGCTGACACAGACTGGTACTGCCTTTCCCTGGGCAATGTGGGCAGGAAGTTTATGGATAAGGGACCTTGATGCTCCTGCCAGGTCCCCTGAATCTCCATCTCATCTGCTCCCTTTGACATAGAGCTGTTATTTCTCAGTGCAAAGTAGCGTCATTTTGCTCATAAATTTCACTTACAATTTTTTTTTCTTTTGCTGAAACGGAGTCTTGCTCCATTGTCTGGGCTGGAGTACAGTGGCGTGATCTTGGCTCCCTGCAACCCCCGCCTCCCAGGTTCAAATGATTCTCCGCCTCAGCCTCCAGAGTAGCTGGGATTACAGACATGTGCTACCATGCCTGACTAATTTTTGCATTTTTAGTAGAGATGGGATTTTGCCATGTTGGCCAGTTTGGTCTTGAACTCCTGACCTCAAGTGATCTACCCACCTTGCCCTCCCAAAGTGCTGGGATTATAGGTGTGAGCTTCCGTGCCCGGCCTCATGTATGATTTTTATTAATGTGTATCTGTTGGTGCATTCCGTATCTCTTATCTGCTAACCACTGACTGTGAGTCATCTTTGCTGTTTTTTACATGTCATTGTCAGTTAGTAATGTAATACTGATGTCAAGGATAGAGTACCGTAGACTACAAGGCACCTGCCTGTGAGTACATGGCCCTTTCCTGCAGAAGCTAAGTGGAAAGGACCAAGGCCAAAGGGCTCAGCAAGTTATTATAGAAGCCTGTCTGCTCTCAGAGGGCAAAGGAACGAGTCCTCTGGGTGGAGCTTCAGATGGGGAAACTGGAAGCCTGGAAAGACTAGCTAGCACCATGTAAAGTCCAGAGTGTACAAAGACTGCAGTCATTTAGAGGGAATTGTGATTGATTCTGAGAGAACAGGAAATGGAGAGGGAAAGGCCACCAGCCAATAGCAGCCACAGCCCTCCTACCCTTGCTAGGGGTCATTTGGGGTCTACACGCTATTGTACTCAGACTGAATGAGTGACTTGCCCAAAGCCACCCAGCTAACCACGCTGGGCTTGAGCTTCCTGTTGTGCAGTGAGGATAATCGTATCTGGCAAGCCCAATTTTAGGACTACAATGTGTTTCAAATGATAAAGTAAGTCATAGTTGTGTTAAGGAGGTGGAATTGTGGGCAGTGTGTTAGTATGTCCACAGAATAGTATATTCGAAGTTGAATTAATTTTTAAAAATTTAGATAATGAATGAAAATGATGAGTGGAAATCACTTTCAAAAATTTAAGGGATTGTAGTGAAATACCATAGTGAAATAGAGTCCCTAATCCCTAGAAATTATGATTTCAAACAAGCACCAGGAAAGATATTTGAAATATAATAATATTATAAAGACATTTAAATGATGATTTAAAACAAACACCAGGAAAGACACTTGTAATATTAAGTTTAAAAGAAAGTTACTACAACAATTTGGAAAATAAACCTCATTTTAAAAAATTCATTTACTTATTTATAAGAGACAGAGTTTTGCTCTTGTTTTATTTTATTTTTATTTATTTATTTGCAAGAGACAGAGTTTCACTCCTGTTGCCCAGGCTGGAGTGCAATGGCACAATCTTGGCTCACCCCAACCTCTGCCTCTGGGGTTCAAGCAATTCTTCTGCCTCAGCCTCCCAAATAGCTGGGATTACAGGCATGCACCACCACACCTGGCTAATTTTTTTTTTTTTTTTTTTTTTGTATTTTTAGTAGAGATGAGATTTCACCATGTTGATCAGGCTGGTCTCAAACTCCTGACCTCAGGTGATCCACCTGCCTTGGCCTCCCAAAGTGCTGGTATTGCAAGTGTGAGTCACCGCCCCCAACCTAGACCTCATTTTTATTTAAAAAATATAAAGACAGTCATATGTCACTAGGAAAATGTCTGAGAGTTACATAGCAAATATTAACTATTGTTTTCTCTGGAATTTTAAACAATTTGAAAAATATTATTTTCTTTTTGCTTATCTATACTTAAAACTTTTCTATAATAAAATAAATATAACTTTTTTTGTTTTTTGAGATGGAGTTTCGCTCTTGTTACCCAGGCTGGAGTGCAATGGCGTGATCTCGGCTCACCGCAACCTCTGCCTCCTGGGTTCAGGCAATTCTCCTGCCTCAGCCTCCTGAGTAGCTGGGATTACAGGCACATGCCACCATGCCCAGCTAATCTTTCTGTATTTTTTTTTTTTTCTGAGACAGAGTTTCGCTCTTGTTACCCAGGCTGGAGTGCAATGGCGTGATCTCGGCTCACCGCAACCTCCGCCTCCTGGGTTTAGGCAATTCTCCTGCCTCAGCCTCCTGAGTAGCTGGGATTATAGGCATGCGCCACCATGCCCAGCTAATTTTTTGTATGTTTAGTAGAGACAGGGTTTCACCATGTTGACCAGGTTGGTCTCGATCTCTCGACCTTGTGATCCACCCGCCTCGGCCTCCCAAAGTGCTGGGATTACAGGCTTGAGCCACCGCGCCCGGCCCTTTTTGTATTTTTAGTAGAGACAGGGTCTCACCATGTTGACCAGGATGGTCTCGATCTCTTGACCTCGTGATCCACCTGCCTTGGCCTCCCAAAGTGCTGGGATTTCAGGCTTGAGCCACCGCGCCCGGCCTAAATATAACTTTTAAAATAAAGAATTAAGACCCGGCGTGGTGGCTCACACCTGTAATCCCAGCACTTTGGGAAGCTGAGGTGGGCAGATCACTTGAGTTCAGGAGTTCCAGACCAGCCTGGCGAACATGGCGAAACTGTGTCTCTACTAAGAATACAAAAATTAGTTGGGCATGGTGCAGGGGCATCTGTAATCCCAGCTACTCAGTAGGCTGAGGCAGGAGAATTGCTTGTGTCTGGGAGGCAGAGGTTGTAGTGAGCCAAGATAGTACCACTACACTCCAGTCTGGGTGACAGAGTGAGATTCTGTCTTGAAAAAAAAAAAAACAAAGGACCAGCCTGGCCATCATGTTGAAACCCTGTCTCCACTAAAATATAAAAATTAGCTGGGTGTGGTGGTGCGTGGCTGTAATCCAAGCTACTCAGGAGGCTGAGGCAGGACAATTGTTTGAGCCGGGGAGGTGGAGGTTGCAGTGAGCCTAGAGCACACCACTACACTCCAGCCTGGGTGACAGAGGGAGACCCTGTCTCAAAAAAAAAAAAAAAAAAAAAAAAAAAAAAAGAATTAGGAGGATTTTCCCCATAAAGTATTAAAAGAAGAGCAAGTATACCTGTTCAGACCATAGAATAAAAACCAAACCTGCACTTTGTACCCAAACCCAGATGGAAGTGGACCAGCATCCCTGGCAGGGTCCCGGGTCCTGGGTACTGGCCACCTGCCGTGACAAGGCCACAACCTTTTCCTTGAGGGCATAGAGGGTCCCACCCTGCTGGTGACAGACCTGCCTACTGACAATTATCCTGCAGGTAGGCCTCTCCTCAGCACCCCCACCTTTAAGCAGAGAACCCCCTGTGAATTCCATGAGCCGTTCGTTTTTCATTTTTATCGGTACCTTAAAAAAGTAGGAATGTAGCACATGCTTATTGTAAAATAACAAAACAGTCCAGATGTATATATAGAGTAAAAAACTATAAAAGTCTCTCTTTTAGCCTTCACATCCCAACCTCCAGGGATAAATTACTCATAGAAAAAGTTTTTTTTTTTTTTTTTTAATTAACATTAAACATGTTCAATTAACTTGCAATTTCTTGGGATAAAGAGGTTAGCCAAGGTTTCCCCGTAGCAGTTGTGAAATGCATCCCAGCTTTTACTTCTGCAGGCATATGGTTAGGTCTTCAAAGTTATATGGTGTCATAAGCCTTCAAGATTTGTTACACTTTGCTGATCTGGCTCAACTAGAGAGTAGGTCAAAATTATTGTGGTAGGAATGTGACATAGTAGTCAAAAGCTGTTTGGAATTTCTATAGGTTGGGCCCAAACGTTGTACTCGGAGTGAGAAGGAACACAAGTCAGCTGGTGAAGCAATGCTGGACATTCCCCTGGGTTTGACCTAGTTCAGGTTCCTAGCTCCTAGTTCTATATTTGCTTTTGACAGTAGTGGCAGCACATTTGTTGTTTGTCCTGGCTTGCTGTCTTGGCTTTGCTATTTAGGCTGCCGAGGTTTGGTGTCTCTGTTCCCCTGGTCCCGTATTTGGGGACCTAGTTCCAGTTTTGGGTATAGCCACTTCCTGGCACTTGCCTGCCTCCCCGTTCCTGTCTTGGGCATGCCTGTAGTCCTCAGGGAATGCTGTAAATCAGAAGACCTGTGGGGTCTGCATTTCACACGTCTTGGACACATCACTGATTTCACCCTGTAATATGATGCATCACTAATTTTACCCTGTGATAGATGTGGTGGTGCACCTCTCAGGGATAGCCCAGAACTTCAACTTGTTTTTTATTAGCTGGAAAAGTCTGAACTTTAGCTTTAGTAAAATGCTCAGAAGTGGTTGAATGTTTATAAATTAAACGCCTTCTTCAATGATCAGATTTTCTCTTTCAATGGAATTGTCAATTGAATTTCTCATGTCTCCAGGGGTTTGGGGTTTTTCTGTGACTTGGATCATGTTGCTGTTTAGATAGGTAATGCTGGATGTTAATCAACTTTCTGAGCATTAAAATCTACTGACTCGTATGCCTTCTGTGTTAAATTTCCAGGGATAATGGTCTTTCAAAAAGCCATGACCTCAAGATACATAATAGAAAATAACCTGTGTTGTTTTCAGTTTTATGTTCAATTTTTTTTTTCCTGAGATAGGGTCTTGCTCTGTCACCCAGGCTGGAGTGCAGAGGCTGTGATCTTGGCTCACTGCAACCTCCACCTCCCGGGATCGAGCAATTCTCCCACTTCAGCCTCATGTGTAGCTGGGATTACAGACACCCATCACTGCACCCAACTAATTTTGTATTTTTGGTAGAAACAAGGTTTCATGTTGCCCAGGCTGGTCTTGAACTCCTGTCCTCAAGTGATCCTCCTGCCTTGGCCTCCCAAAGTGCTAGGATTACAGGTGTGAGCCACTGCACTTGGCCTTATGTTTAATTTTTGTTGTGTGAATCCAAATGGGCTGGGTGTGGTGGCTCACACCTGTAATCCCAGCTCTTTGGTAGGCTGAGGCAGGTGGATCACCTGAGGTCCGGAGTTCAAGACCAGCCTGGCCAACATGGCGAAACCCTGTCTCTACTAAAAATACAAAAAATTAGCTGGGTGTGGTGGTGGGTGCTTGTAATCCCAGCTACACAGGAGGCTGAGGCAGGAGAATGGCTTGAACCCAGGAGGTGGAGGGTGCAGTTAGCTGAGATCGTGCCACTGCACTCTAGCCTGAGCGACAGAGTGAGACTCCATCTCAAAGAAAAAAAAAAATAATACAAACAGTTCAGATAGAGAGGTTGTCACTAGTACATGTATGGTGTGTCCCTTTCTTTTCTTTGCAGTTACATATAATAGACCTGTACATGAACGAGTATGGGCTCATTTATAATGGGCTCATATTTGTAACTTTCATTTTTCTCCTAACAATATATTGTATCTTATTATGTTTTATTCTAATATCTATTCAGTTTTGCATCATGTGATTGTACATAATTTATGTAAATGACCTTTATTGCTGAATATTTAGGTTGCTTCCAATTCTTTGTTACTATCATTTTTATTTATTTTATGTTTTGAGAAAGGGTCTTATTCCATTGCTCAAGCTGGAGTGTGTTGTGCAATGATAGCTCACTGTAGCCTCGACCTCCCACCTTAGCATTCCAGGTAGCTGGGACCATAGGTGCATGCCACCATGCCTGGCAATTTTTTTTTTTTTTTTTTTTTTTTGAGACAGAGTTTCACTCTTGTTACCCAGGCTAGAGTGCAATGGCACAATCTCGGCTCACCGCAACCTCTGCCTCCTGGGTTCAGGCAATTCTCCTGCCTCAGCCTCCTGAGTAGCTGGGATTACAGGCACGCGCCACCATGCCCAGCTAATTTTTTGTATTTTTAGTAGAGATGGGGTTTCACCATGTTGACCAGGATGGTCTCGATCTCTTGACCGTGTGATCCACCCGCCTCAGCCTCCCAAAGTGCTGGGACTACAGGCTTGAGCCACCGCGCCCAGCCCCATACCTGGCAAATTTTTTGTAGAGATGGGGTTTTGCCATGTTTCCCAAGCTTGTGTTGAACTCCTGGGCTTAAGTGGTCCACCCACGTTGGCCTCCCAAAGTGTTGGAATTATGGGCATGTGTGAACCACTGTACTTGGCCAATTTTTGATTATGATGCTGCTGCACTGAACATCCTGGTGTATGAATCTTTCCACTTTTGTGTAGTTATTTCTGTAGGATAAACTCACCATCAAAGGCTATACATACTTAAAATTTTAATGGATAGTCCTAATTTCCTCCTCAAAAGGTTATGCCAATGTTCAATCCTGCCAGTAGAATTTGACAGTAACTTGCCATCGTTGGAAATTTTCCACCTTTCCTAATTTGATGGGTGAAAACTTATATCCTGTTTGTTTGCATATATTTGATTATTATTATTTATTCTCTTATTTAAACATTGCTTATTGGCTGTTTGTTTTTCTTTTTAGAGTGTTGCCTGTTTATATCTCTTACCCACTTGAGAAAATTTGTTGTTCATTTTTTTGCATTTGTTTTTTGAGACAACATATCGCTTTGTTGCCAGGATGGAGTGCGGTGGCGTGATCTCGGCTCACTGCCACCTCCGCCTCCAGGTTCAAGTGATTCTCGTCCTCAGCCTCTCGAGTAGATGGTATCACAGTAGATGGCATGCGCTACCACACCCAGCTAATTTTTGTATTTTTAGTAGAGATGAAGTTTCACCAGGTTGGCTAAGATGGTCTCCTTCTCCTAACCTTATGATTCACTCACCTCGGTCCCCAAAGTGCTGGGATTAAAGGCGTGAGCCACCTCGCCCGGCCGGTTGTTCATTTTTACAGGATTGATTTTTAGGGCTAATTATGCACATTAATCTTTGATTAAATATTATTACTCTTTTCCTTCCTATTTGTCATGTCTTTTTACATGGTTTGAATGTCTTTATTTTTAACTTTTATTTTAAGTTCAGGGGTACAAGTGCAGGTTTGTTACTCAGGTAACAAACTTGTGTCACGGGGGTTTTTGTATAGAGTATTTTATCACTCAGGTATTAAGTCTAGTACCCAGTAGTCATTTCTTGTGATCATCTCTCTCCTCCCATTCTCCACCCTCCAAAAGGCCCTAGTGTTGCTCCCCTTTGTGTGTCCATGTGTTCTCACCATTTAGCTCCCACTTGTAAACGAGAACATGTGGTATTTGATTTTCTGTTCTTGTGTTAGTTGGCTATTATGTTGAATTTCAGTGTTTTTCATTAAAGAAGTTTAGATTTACTCTTGTAAATATATTAGAAAGAATTCCTATATGCTCTTCACTTGGATTCCTCAAAAGTTAACAATTATTTTTAATTCTCTTCCTCTCTCTTTCCCTCTTCTCACACACACACACTTTTTTCGGAACCATTTGGAAGTAAAGAAGTAGATATTTCCCTTTATCCACAAACATTGCAACGTGTATTTTCTAATTATAAGAATTTTTTTTTTTTTTTTTTTTTTTTGGAGATGGAGACTCATTTGTCGCTTAGGCTATAGTGCAGTGGCATGATCTTGGCTCACTGCAACCTCCGCCTCTCTGGTTCAAGCAGTTCTCCTGCCTCATCCTCCTGAGTAGCTGGGACTACAAGCGTGCACCACCACGCCTGGCTAATTTTTGTATTTTTAGTAGAGATGAGATTTCACCATGTTGGCAAGACTGCTCTGAAACTCCTGACCTTGTGATCTGCCCGCCTCAGCCTCCCAAAGTGTCGGGATTACAGGCCTGAGCCACCACACCTGGCCAATATAAGGATATTTTCTTATTACACAATCACAATACAATGACAAATCAGGAAATGACATCAATATAATTCTATTAGCTAATATGTAGACCTTACTCAAATTTCCACAGTTGTTCCAATAATTTCCTTTCCAGCCAAAGAAGAAAACATTTTCCATTCAGGATTCCACATGGCATTTAGCTGCCAGGTCCCTTCCATCTGTTTTAACCTGGAATAGTTCCTCAGTCTCTGTGTCTTTAGGACTTTAGCATTTTTGAAGAGTACAGGAGAGTTACTTTGTAGGATGTGCCCCGATCCACGTTTGCCTGTTTCCTGATGATTAGATTCAGGCCATGTGTTTTGGCAGGAACATGGCAGTGTTCTTCATGTCCCTTTGACATCTCTCCCTCTGCATTACACCCTTCTCAGGTAGCCACTGCTCTGCTTTCTGTCACTATAGATTAGTTGCATTTTCTAGAATTTGTATAATTGGAACTCAGTAGGTACTTTTGTTTGCTTGGCTTCTTTCACTTATACTTATTTTGAGATTTATGCATGTTGATGTATGTATTAGTAGCTTATTCCTTTCTATTAGTGAATAGTATTCTATTTTATGGACATATCACTGTTTATCCATAGACTTGTTGTTTTTATTGTTTTGTATTGAGACAGGGTCTCACTCTGTCACCTAGGCTGGAGTGCAGTGGCACAATCACAGCTCATCGCAACTTCCACCTCCTGGCTCAAGCCATCCTCTTACCGCAGCCTCCTGAGTAGCTGGGACTATAAACCTGTGCCATCATGCCTGGCTAATTTTTATATTTTTTGTAGAGATAGGGTTTAGCCACATTGCCCAAGCTGGTCTTGAATGCCGGGACTCAAGCGATCTGCCTGCCTCAGCCTCCTAGAGTGCTGGGATTACAAGTGTGATCCATCATGGTCAGCCTGGACTTATTAATGGACATTTGGGTTGTTTCAAGTATTTAGCTATTACAGATTGACCTGCTATGAATGTTCATGTATAAATCTTTGTATGGTGGTTTTCTAATTCTATCTATATAGTAAAACTGGCATTCTGCTGTAAGGAACTCTCCCCTTTCCACCATGTTAGCCTGGGTTCATGGATTCTTATTTTATTTAATGCATTATAATATGTTACCGTCTTTTTTTTTTTTTTTTTTTTTTTTTTGAGATGTAGTCTCACTCTGTTACCCAGGCTGGAGTACAGTGGCACGATCTCAGCTCGCTGCAACCTCTGCCTCCTGGTGAATCAAGCTATTCTGCCTCAGCCTCCCAAGTAACTGGGATTACAGGTGTACGCCACCATGCCCAGCTAATTTTTATATTTTTAGTATAGAATAGGTTTTACCATGTTGGTTAGGCTGGTCTCAAACTCCTCACCTCAAGTGATCTGCCCACCTTGGCCTCAAAGTGCTGGGATTACAGGCATGAGCCACCATGCCCAACCATTGCCATCATTATTAATCTTGATGTCTAAATTGTCCTAGATTTGGACAGTGGAGAGCTCCTTTAAAGTGGATCCTATTTCCTTTTGATATATCCTCGTCATTCTTTGAGCACTTTCTTGTTAACTGGCACAAGATGTTACAGACTTAGTAGGTAATTTTCCTGCCCCAGTTCTGGAATCTGCCATTTCTCCAAAAAGTCCTGGTTCCATTAAACAGTGATTAATATTTAGAAACTAAGATTTGTGCTCTAGGTAAGCTCACTGCCATTTGTATGTTTCCAGGGCTTCCCAACAGACAGAGCTAGGAAATACATTTATGTGTAATGATACTTCCAATTCCATTCCAGTGCCATAGGATTTATTCTAGACTTCCTTCACTTGTAGTTTTCATTCCCTTCTCATGGTGTGCTGGCAGGTGTTTAATACTGGCCGTCCAGTGGATAAAAAGCCTGATAGGCAATGTCTGCCAGCATTCATGGTATAAAAGCTCCCTTCCATGGTCAGTTTCAAGCTGACATTAATGAACGGAGAATTAGAAAGAGATGTGTAATAACTGGTTCTCACTAAGTAAGCCAACTGTAGCATGCCACTGTTCCTTTTTCTATGAGAAACCTGCCTCCCATTATCCACAATAAGCAGTTTCAGAATTGCTAGCCATACTATTGTGAAAAGCAAGCTAGAGTTCAATATTTATACTTATTTTTTTTTTTTTAAATCTTTGGCTAGGAGTACATAGTCAAAATACTATGTCAAAAATCACTTAGGTTGGCTGGGCACAGTGGCAGATCATTTAAATTTTAAAAAATCCCAGAATTTTGATTTTAACTGGGATTGGTTTATTTTATTTTATTTTTATTTTTTAAATTTTTTTAAGAGGTGGGGTCTCACTATGATGCCTAGGCTGGAATGCAGTGGCTATTCACAGGCCTGATCTGATCAGCATGGGAGTTTTGACCTGCTCTGTTTCTGAGCTGAGCCAGTTCACCCCTCCTTAGGCAATCTGGTGGTCCCCCGCTCCCGGGAGGTCACCATGTTGATACCGAACTTAGTGTGGACACCCGATTGGCATAGCACACTACAGCCCAGAACTCCTGGACTCAAGTGATCCTCCAGTCTCAGCCTCCCGAGTGGCTGGGACTATGGGCATGCACCACCGCGCCTGGCTAACTAGGATTGTTTTAACTTTCTAGATTTATTTGGGTAGAATTGAATTTTTCCAACATTGGATTTTGCCATCTTCATCTAGGACTTATTTCTAGGCTGTATTGAGGCCTTCCTCTGTGTTCTTTGGCAATGTTTGGTAGTATTGCTTCAAAAGACTCATTTCTAGGCAGCTCTGCCTCTGGAGTAGCCATTCTTTTATTCCTTTACTTTCCTAATAAACTTGTTTTCACTTAAAAAAAAAAAGACTTGCCGGGCGCAGTGGCTCAAGCCTGTAATCCCAGCACTTTGGGAGGCCGAGGCGGGTGGATCACGAGGTCAAGAGATCGAGACCATCCTGGTCAACATGGTGAAACCCCGTCTCTACTAAAAATACAAAAAATTAGCTGGGCGTGGTGGCGCGTGCCTGTAATCCCAGCTCAGGAGGCTGAGGCAGGAGAATTGCCTGAACCCAGGAGGCGGAGGTTGCGGTGACCTGAGATCACGCCATTGCACTCCAGCCTGGGTAACAAGAGCGAAACTCCGTCTCAAAAAAACAAAACAAAACAAAACAAAACAAAAAAAAACAAAACAAAAACAAAAACAAAAACAAAAACAACAAAAAAAGACTTATTTCTAGACATTTTCAAGATTTTCTTGATATTTTGAATAGGATCTTTGTCTTTTAAATTATGTTTTAAAAGGTTCTTGTTGACATATAAGAAGGCTGTTACTTTTTTGTGTATTTTGTTCCCAGTTTTTCACTTTAATCTCTGGTTTTCTAAGTAGGTGCTTGTATTAACGATTTCTGATATTTTGGTCTCAGTCTGTAATAAGAAGTTGGGACAGGCATTGCCCAGGAAGTGGAGGGCATTTAGAGGGCCTCAGAGCTGTGCTGACCCTTTTTTTGTTTAACTTTTTACTGTGGAAACTTTGAAGACTGCTGGGGACAGTGCCCTTTGCTGTTCTGGTTTTCATGCCCATGTTAGGTGCCTGATACGGGGTGGAGTCCTCGAATCAGCTGCGACCTTGGCACAAATGTCAGAACCAGCTGCTCTGCTTCCTCCTGGAGTGGGGCAGGCCACTGGCTGAGTTCCCAGCGACCTCCAAACACCCTGCTGATTTCTCCGACGCAGCTCCAGTTTCAGCCCCTGCTGATGGAGAGCTTGGGGCTTAAGTTCTAGGATTTTGTTGGAAAAGTTTGTGTACTTCCTTCTCTGTCTTGTCTAGGCTGGAATACTGTCTTCTGACCTTTGTCTGTTTAGTCCTGTCTGCTTTTTCTATTACAGAAATTCCTACAAATCTCTGGTTTCCTCACTGGGCTCTTTTTTGTTTTCTATTGTTGCTGTGGATTATGTGTTATTTCAGTGTGGCTTGGGAACAGATGTGGGATAAACAAAAGAGTTCGAGTTGTCATTAAGGAATGGAGGTAGGGAGAAAGACTTCTGATTATAAACACAGTATAAGTATACTGTTGAAAGTTTAGAAAATGTAGAAAAGTGCTAAGAAGAAAATTACTTTCAGTATTTGGTACGTATTCTTCTAATCTTTATTATTAGTTTTTTCTAATGTGTTCTTGGGTTGCACACTTCCTCAGTTTCTACTTTCACTTAACTTATTTTGAATAGAGTGAAGTTGCCTTTTTTTTTTTTTTTTTTTTTTGAGACGGAGTTTCGCTCTTGTTACCCAGGCTGGAGTGTAATGGCGCAATCTCGGCTCACCGCAACCTCTGCCTCCTGGGTTCAGGCAATTCTCCTGCCTCAGCCTCCTGAGTAGCTGGGATTACAGGCATGTGCCACCATGCCCCGCTAGTTTTTTGTATTTTTAGTAGAGACGGGGTTTCACCATGTCGACCAGGATGGTCTCGATCTCTTGACCTCGTGATCCACCCGCCTCGGCCTCCCAAAGTGCTGGGATTACAGGCTTGAGCCACCACGCCTGGCCGAAGTTGCCTTTTTAAATGACCTGCTGACTCTAGAGTAGGGACATTTGGAGTGAAAATGTCAAGTGTGGATCTAGCCTAGATGATGCTGAGGATTTTCAAGGGTTGTAGGAAGCGAGGTAGGCAGATTGTGGGTTTGTAGAATATCACTGAAGCAGGAACTGGGGTGGAGTTTCATGCTGGTCTGCACTGTTCACTACTATTATTTAAGGTTGAAGGACACAACCATTATAGTGACTTTGACCTTAGGAGAACATGACTCAACACACTGACGTGCTAATAGTCATTTTCATATCTATTGCTAAGGTGTATCTGACACTTCTCCACCTGCTTCCCAGATGACAACACACACATTTTTTAAAAACAGGTTACGTTTATTTCACCATTGTTTGCTTTCAGTGAAAATATTCACGTGATCCAAACACATCCTTTTTTGCTAATGGGACTGGTCTTGAAAAATTCAAATGTGTCTTCCTTCATTCTTTTAATTCTTGAAGCAGTTGACAAACTCAAAGCACTTGATCTCCTTTAATCCTTTCAATAATCCCCACTTTACAGTCTAGTAAATTAACAGTAAGAGAGATTGAGCCTTTAGCTCAAAGTCACATAGCATATGAATGGTAGAATCGGCACCCAAACTGAAGTGTGGCATGAAAGCCTGGGTGTTTTCCATCTAGAATTGCAAGGAAATGGACTAATGGACAAAAAGCTAGATACAGTCCTTGCCCTCAAATAAGAGAAGCTATGTAGTAGAGTGGTTTAAAAATTCAGAGTATTGTCTGTTTGAAAATGCAGATTTTGAGCCCCAAAGGCCTGTCCTCCATAGGAAGATAATAATGATACCTATGTCATATGATTGTGGTAAGGATTCAACAAGATATTCCATGCAAAATACTTGATATGCTATTTGGCACACAGCAAGTACTCAATGTATGTTAGACATAATTTTTTAATTTTTAATTTTTTTTTGAGGCAGAATCTCCCTCTGTTGCCCAGACTGGAGTGCAGTGGCGTGACCTTGGCTCACCACAACCTCTGCCTCCCGGGTTCAAGCAATTCTCCTGCCTCAGTCCCCCAAATAGCTGAGACTACAGGAGTGCATCACCATGCCAGGCTAATTTTTGTATTTTTAGTAGAGATGGGGTTTTACTATGTTGGCCAAGCTGGTCTTGAACTCCTGACCTCATGATCCGCCTGCTTTGGCCTCCCAAAGTGTTGGGGTTACAGACATAAGCCACTGTGCCTGGCCCTAGACATAATTATTAATATTAATTAATAATAATTAATCCATATATGCAGAATTTGATCCATTTGGTTTTACCTCATAGGGTGGTAAGTAAATAGGAAAGAAAGATCAAGGTGGCAGCATAGGGAGGTAAAATGAACTTCCTGGTCTTTATCCTGTCTGCTATTGTCTTATAGCTGTTAATAAATAGCAGAGATTTGGATCATATTGTTAGTTGAGAGTTACAAATTTTCATAGCAGTTGGAAGCAGTGATAAGGAAAGCAGATAAGGAAAGCTTCCTAGTGTCTTGTTTCCTCCACCTGTAAAACACAGAAAGAGCTCCTGTCTCACTGTGTTTATGGAACATGCTGTGGTTCTTGAATGCAAAGTGCAGCACACTTACGCACCCTATGCCCAGGCACCAAACAAACTGCAGACTTTGTATGAAATGCAAAGTAACTGGCCTCCTCCCTGTTCTAGTGGGGCTCTCTGGGCTTCCCAAAGCCATCATCGCCAATTTGCATGTTTCGCTCAAGATGGGAGGTTTTTAAAATGAAATGCAGACCATGGAGGGTCTTCTCTGGCCTCTTCTTTGCACTTCTGAGAGTCATTCTCTCACCTCCCCATTCTGTAGTGTTCTTTATTTTCACAGACCTGCATCCTGCTTTCTTCTTTTTGTAAGCTCCTCTAGGCAGGAACCATGATGGTTCTTTTAGTCTTTTGTATTTTGTATGGCCACAATTGTCAAACTACATTCCAGTCACTTGGAAGGCATATAGAAAGTCTCTATAGAGACTGTATAGCAGACATCATGACAGGAGTGGGCTGGATATGCAGCACAGAACTAGGTGTGTGATGCTCAGCAGCTGCGCCTGTCATCCTGATGGTGGCTTTGCAGACTGCAGGTGCTGTTTGCATCCCCTCTACTCCCTACGCTTCTGCCCAGGGCCCATGGCAGGATAGAAGAGGTAGAAAAGAAGCATAGAAATAAGGTCTCAGAGGCCTGCAGAATGGATTGAGTAGAGGCTTTCCCTGCCAACAGATTTATGCAGTTATTCCAGAGCCGTTTGTTGGAAAGACTTCCATTTTCCCGTTGAATAGCTTTGGCAACTTTGTTGAAAGTCCGTTGACCATATATAAGTGAGGTCAACTGACTTTCAGCAAAGAACAGAATAAGATCCAGAAATACAGTGACCATATATAAGGCTTCTATTCCTGGATTCTATTCTGTTCTGTTGGTCTATTTGTCTCTCCTCTGAGAGGTACCATACTGTTCCAGTTACCATAACTTCAAGAAAAGTTGTTTTCTTTTTGTTGTTGTTGCTGAGGCAGGTTCTTGCTCTGTTGTTCAGGTTGGAGTGCAGTGGTGCAAAGCTCACTGCAGCCTCAACCTCCTGGGCCCAAGCGATTCTCCAGCTTCAGCCTCCTGAGTAACTGGGACTACAGATATGGGTGTGTACCACCACACCTGGGTCGAGAAGAATTTCAAAGTCAGATGGTATCAGTCCTCCAGCTTTGTTCTTCTTTAAATATTTTTTTCTTTTTATTTTTTTTATTGCATTTTAGGTTTTGGAGTACATGTGAAGAACATGCAAGATTGTTGCATAGGTACACGCATGGCAGTGTGATTTGCTGCCTTCCTCCCCATTACCTATATCTGGCATTTCTCCCCATGTTGTCTCTCCCCAACTCCTCACCCACCACTGTCCCTCCCCTATTTCCCCTGAATAGACCCCAGTGTGTAGTGCTCCCCTGCCTGTGTCCATGTGTTCTCATTGTTCAACACCCGCCTATGAGTGAGAACATGCGGTGTTTGATTTTCTGCTCTTGTGTCAGTTTGCTGAGAATGATGGTTTCCAGGTTTATCCATGTCCCTACAAAGGACATGAACTCATCATTTTTTATGGCTGCATAGTATTCTATGGTGTATATGTGCCGCATTTTTCTTGTCCAGTCTATCATTGACGGGCATTTGGGTTGGTTCCAGGTCTTTGCTATTGTAAACAATTCATGTGCATGTGTCCTTATAGTAGATCGATTTATAATCCTTTGGATATATACCCAGTAATGGGATTGCTGGGTCAAATGGGATTTCTATTTCTAGGTCCTTGAGGAATCACCATGCTGTCTTCCACACTGGTTGAACTAATTTACACTCCCACCAACAGTGTAAAAGTGTTCCTATTTCTCCACATCCTCTCCAGCATCTGTTGTCTCCAGATTTTTTAATGATTGCCATTCTCACTGGCATGAGTTGGTATCTCGATGTAGTTTTGATTTGCATTGCTCTAATGACCACTGATGATGAGCATTTTTTCAAATGTTTGTTGGTCTCATGTATGTCCTTTTTTGTAAAGTGTCTGTTCGTATTCTTTGCCCACTTTTGAATGGGCTTGTTTGTTTTTTTCTTGTAAATCTGTTTTAGTTCTTTGTAGATTCTGGATATCAGCCCTTTGTCAGATGGGTAGATCGCAAAAATTTTTTCCCATTCTGTTGGTTGCCGATTCACTCTAATGACTGTTTCTTTTGCCCCGCAGAAGCTCTGGAGTTTGATTAGGTCCCATTTGTCTATTTTGGCTTTTGTTGCCAATGCTTTTGGTGTTTTGGTCATGAAGTCCTTATAGGCAATATCAAGTACAATTTCCATTTTATTTTTCTCCAGAGAATAGTTGTCTTCAATGTTTTACTCAGCTCCTTACATGGGTTTTGGTGGGGGTCGTGGGGCAGCACCCACAGGTCTAAATCAGGGTGGGGGTGTTTGATCTTTGTGGGCTTCATGAAATCAATTCCTGACTACTTTGCTGTGAATTGCACAACTCACACAGTAATGTAACTTCACATAGAGCTTAGGAAGTACACAGGCATCAAAGACGCTCGCTTCAGAAATATCCCTGACTGCTGCAGCCTTCACTGTGTTTCAAATGACAAATGTCTTAATGGCCTTGTCCTTGGGCACACATTGGGCACAGTTTGTGCAGCGAATAGGCTGACCACGGCCGTGGCCCTTTTTGGCACAACCATTGTTCCTTCTTTTCTTTGTCACCTTGGAAGCTTGCAGCGAAGAAATAACTTTTTCTTTTGCCTATTCTAGGTCCTTTGTAATTCCTTACACACTTTAGGCTTAACTTACAAATTTCTACAGAAAAGACTTTTGGGATTTTGATGGAACTGTGTTAGATCTATACATCAATTTGGGGAAACCTGTGTTTTAACAATATTCACTCCTTCAATCTACAAGCATGGTATAATTAAGGTAATCTTCCTTTTTTTTTTTTCGCGGTAATTTTTTGTTATTTTCAGTGAAGAAATCTTGCAAAACTTCTTGTGTTATTCTTGTATAGTTTATCTTTTTATGCCACTATAAATAAATGTTTACATTTTTTCTTTCCTTTTTTTTTGCCAGTGGTATATAGAAATACTATAGATTTTTGTATATTGACCTTGTTTCCTGTAACCTTGTTAAACTTACTAGTTTTAGTAATTTTTTTGTAAACTTCTTAGAATTTTCTATGGCCATGATCATGTTGTCTGCTGATAAGGCAGTTTTACTTTTTCCTTTCCAATATGTATGTTGTTTACTTCTTTTTTTTGCCTGGCACTGGCTAGGACATTCAGTGTGTTGAATAGAAGTAGTGAGAGCCGTCATCCTTGCCTTGTTCCTGATCTTAGGAAGGAAGTACTCAGTCTTTCACCATTAAGTAGATGGTGATACTATTTTGTAGATACTATTTGTCAGATTGAGGACATTCTATTCTCTTAATAATTGGTTGATTTTCTATTTTGAGTTGGTATTGAGGTCTTTCATATCCTTTTTCTGCATCTATTAAGATGATTATATGACACGGTAAAACCCCATCTCTACTAAAAAAATATAAAAATTAACTAGATGTGGTGGCAAGTGCCTGTAATCCCAGCTACTTGGAGGCCGAGGCAGGACAATTGCTTGAACCCTGGATGCAGAGATTACAGTGAGCCGAGATCACTCCACTGCATTTCAGCCTGGGTAACAGACCCAGACTCTGACTCAAGAAAAAAAAAAAAAAAAAGTTTACCTTGTGTTATTGAGTTACCACTTGTTCATAATGTATTATACTTTTTGGCAAATGCTCTTTTAAAATTATACTTTAAATTCTGGGGTATATGTGCAGGTTTGTTACATAGATATACATGTTCCATGGTGGTTTGCTGCATCCATCCCCCATCAACGACATTAGGTTTTTCTCCTAATGTTAACCCTCCCCAATCCTCCCATCCCCTGCTATCCCTCCCCTAGTCCCCCCAGCCCCCAACAGGCCCTGGTGTGTGATGTTCCCCTCCTTGTGTCCATGTGTTCTCATTGTTCAACACCCATTTATGAGTGAGAAATTGCGGCGTTGGGTTTTCTGTTCTTATGTCAGTTTGCTGAGAATGATGGTGTCCAGCTTCAACCATGTCCCTGGAAAGGACATGAACTCATCCTTTTTTTTACGGCTGCATAGTATTCCATGGTGTATATGTGCCACATTTTCTTTATCTAGTCTATCATTGATGGGCATTTGGGTTGGTTCCAGGTCTTCACTATTGTAAACAGTGCCTCAGTAAACATACGTGTACATGTGTCTTTATAAATGAATGTCTTATAATCCTTTGGGTATATACTCAGTAATGGGATTGCTTGGTCAAATGGTATTTCTATTTCTAGAAGGAATTGCCACACTGTCTTCCACAATGGTTGAACTAATTTGCACCCCCACCAACTGTATAAAAGCATTCCTATTTCTCCACATCCTCTCCAGCATCTGTTGTCTCCTGATTTTTCAATGATCACCTTTCTGAGTGGATTGAGAGTTGAGATACTTCTCAATGTGGTTTTGATTTGCATTTCTCTAATGAACAGTGATGATGAGCTTTTTTTCATGTTTGTTGACTGCATAAATGTCTTCTCTTGAGAAGTGTCTTCTCAAAAGACACTTTTTTTGCCCACTTTTTGATAGGGTTGTTTTTTTCTTGTAAGTTTGTTTAAGTTCTTGTTAGATTCTGAATATTAGTCCTTTGTCAGATGAGTAAATTGCAAACATTTTTTCCCATTCTGTTAGTTTGGATTCACTCTAATGATAGTTTCTTTTGCTGTCATTAGAAGCTCTTAAGTTTAATTAGATTCCATTTGTCTATTTTGGCTTTTGTTGCCGTTGCTTTTGTTGTTTTAGTCATGAAGTCCTTGTTTGGCAAATGTTTTTATATCTCTGTTTATGAGAGATATTTTTCTGTAATTTTTTAAAAACAATGCCCTTATCTTTTTTTGGTAACAGGGTTATACTAGTCTCATAAAACAAGTGCAGAAGTATTTTTCTATTTTCTGAAAGGCTTTGAGAACAATTAGTGTTACTTTTTTCCTTAAATGTTTGATAGACCTCAACAGTGAATTCATCTGAGTCTCATGTTTTCTTTGTGGGAAAGTGTTAAATTACATATTCAATTTCTTTAAAGATACGGGGCTATTCAGATATTTTTTTTTTATTTTTTTTTGTTTTTGTTTTTGTTTTTTTTTTGAGACGGAGTTTCGCTCTTGTTACACAGGCTGGAGTGCAATGGCGCGATCTCGGCTCACCGCAACCTCCGCCTCCTGGGTTCAGGCAATTCTCCTGCCTCAGCCTCCTGAGTAGCTGGGATTACAGGCACGCACCACCATGCCCAGCTAATTTTTTGTATTTTTAGTAGAGACGGGGTTTCACCATGTTGACCAGGATGGTCTCGATCTCTTGACCTCGTGATCCGCCCGCCTCGGCCTCCCAAAGTGCTGGGATTACAGGCTTGAGCCACCGCGCCCGACCTCAGATATGTTTTTTATGTTGATTTTGGTAATTTGTGTCCTTCAAATATGTTTCATCATAATTCATAATATTCCCTTATTTTAACATCTGTAAAATATTTATTGAAATCTGTATTAATGTTCCCTCTTTCATCCTGATAGTGGTAATTTGTGTTTTCCCTATCTATCTTGTTTTTTGGTCAATTTAGCTGTGGGCTTATTGGTTTTATTAAACTTTTCAAAGGATAAGTTTTTTGTTTTATTAATTTTCTCTATTTGTACATTTCTATTTCATTGTATTCTACTGTTTCTATTTCCTTTCTTCTATTTACTACAGATTTAATTTGTTCTTTCTAATTACTAAAAGTGAAAGCTTTGCTCATTAATTTTAAAACCATTGTTTCTTTTCTAATATAAGCATTTATAAGTCTCCGTTTTGCCATATCTCACATATTTCTTTTTTTTTTTAATTTTTGCTGTCAATTGGTTTGAAATATTTTTCAATTTCTCAGGTGAGTGCTACAGTTTTATATTTTATTTTATTTTAGATGGGGTATCACTCTGTTGCCAGGCTGGAGTGCAGTGGCACCATCTGAGCTCACTGCAACCTCCACATCCTGGGTGCAAGCGATTCTCCTACCTCAGCCTCCCTAGTAGCTGGGACTACCGGCACGCACCACCACACCCAGCTAATTTTTGTATTTTTAGTAGAGATGAGGTTTCACCATGGTGACCAGGATGGTCTTGAATTCCTGGCCTCACGTGATCTGCCTGCCTTGACCTCCCATAATACTGGGATTATAGGCATGAGCCACTGTGCCTGGCCAGTGCTAGTAGTTTTAAAAGGCTCAATTTCAATTTTATTTATTTTCATCTCTGATGACCCTAACCTGTCCTCCCTTGTCTACTGCATTCATTACATATTTTCTCTGTATAGCCTTCAATACTAGTTTCTAATATTCCTTGTGCACACATGTTTATTTTATGTATGTGTCTTTTACAAACTCTCTAAATGAATGGTAGGAACCGATTGCAGGAACTCTATCTTATGCTGGTTTTGTAAACTTTTTAGTACTTCATATTAGTTGATATGTAATTAACAGACATTTCTCAAACACGGTTAATATGTAAACTACTGTGGATGATAGTTTGGGTATAATCCAGATACCCTTTAAGGAGTTAATTGAATTTTTAAAAGATGTTAACTCATGATACAAAATAGTCTATGCTAGAGGATGTCTTGGTGTATCATGCAGCCCTTTTCTTGCTTGGCCCTCCTATTTTTATTTTTGTCAGTCAATTTACCACCTGTGTTCTCTGAGTACCATAGGCAGGAGTTCCCAGACCAAGTCCTCCAGCACTTTGAACATGCCCTTCAGCACTTTTTGGTTTCTCCTGAGGATTTTTTTCTTGGTTGCGTCTGTAGTCCAGCCACTCCTCTAAGGCAGCGATTCTGGTTTTTTAACAGCTGGCAGCTAGGAAGTCTGTGGTTTTGGTTTGTGTTTCCAGGAAACCCTGGCCTGGTTCCACCCGTGCTGTCCCACTCAAAGAGCTTCCACATCCTTAATTAAGAAAAAGGGGCTGGGTATGGTGGCTCATGCCTGTAATCCCAACACTTTGGGAGACTGAAGCGGGAGGATCACTTGAGCTCAGAAGTTTGAGACCAGCCTGGGCAACACAGCAAATCCTCACCTCTACTAAAAACGAAAAAAAAAATTAGCCAAGTGTGGTGGTGTGCCTATAGTCCCAGCTACTTGGGAGGCTAAGGCAAAGGGATTGCTTGAGCCTAAGAGATCAAGGCTGCAGTGAGCAGTGTTCATGCCAGTGCACTCCAGCCTGGGTGACAGAGTGAGGCCCTGTCTCAAAATTAAAAAAAAAAAAAAAAACAAAGAAAGAAAGAAAGAAAGAAAGAAAGAAAGAAAGAAAGAAAGGAAACAGGAAGCCCAGTGTCTTCCTCTGGGAAGAGCAAAGACTTCTGTCTACAAACCAGTTTTGACACTGACCATTTGGGACTCATTCATTGATCACTCAGGAATCTGTTCATTGTCTCTTCTGATGCATCTGGCAGCAAGCACAAGAGGCCTTTTCATTCTGTAGAATTTTACTGTAGGACTTTGATGTGAATAATATTAAGATAGATTTTTTTTGGGGGGGGAGGGTGTACAAGGGAGTTCAAGGCTTGAAAGAAGCTGCAAGCACTTGCAGTAGAGTTGGGGCAGAAAGGTAGTCACAGTCATGATAGCGAACAACAAATTCAGATGCTGGGGATTCTGAGAATCTAGAGAAGGGAGAACGGGGGCTGCTCAGAGAAGACTTCCAGAAAACCTGGGAATTGAGGGTCTAGATCTGGATTCAGGAGAGGATAATGTAAGCATCTTCTTAGAACTGCTGCTGAGCGCTGCATTTCAGGGGCAGTTAGATGCCTTCCTGGCTAAGACAGAGGGGTATGTATGGAGGAGACCAGTGAACAAGTGAAGCTTTGGTGGAAGCTGCTTGGGCTTTCTAAGATTTGCTCAAACATCAGTCACAAAGCATACAATTAAACATTTCTAACTTAGATTCATAACCTGTAAAAATTATGATGCTTTTTATAGGTCCGTTTAAAAAGTGCAAGGCAACACGGCTTGTTAGGTTGCCAAGTTGAAATCAGCCCCAGGCCTGTGTCCTGCTGGGTCTCTCTGGGACTGCTGTCTGCTCAGCTAGGCCATCATAAGTGGCAGCAAATGGAAGAGAGAAATTCTGCTTTTTTAGTACCCAGGGCTAGGTAGAGAGGTATCTTTAGAAACCCCTCATCCCATATAGAGCCATACTTCCTTCTGCAAACTGGGGCTGGGAAGGATTGGTTTACCTTGGCTAGGATGGGGTGGATGAGTTCAAAACTCCCCAGGGCACACCCAGAGGCCAGCTAGCCAACCTCTCAGGGACTATAGTCTGAAACAGACAACCCACTGCATGCATTCGGGTGAGAAACTAGGGAACCAGCCTCCTTAGTGGACACTTTGAAGTGTTATTTAGTATACTGATTTGTTGGTTTCGGGACTTGTTGGCTTGATTTTTAGAATGTACTGCTTCTGAGGCTATTGGTTTGGGGGACTTAGCCTGCTCCCTCCAACCCTGGAGAGGACAGTAGAATAAAATATAAGTAAGCTGCATATTAAAAATTTTGGCCAAGCATGGCGGCTCGTGCCTAGCACTCTGGGAGGTCAAGGCAGGCAGACTGCTTGAGGTCAGGAGTTCAAGACCAGACTGGGCAACATGGAGAGACCCCCATCTCTACTAAAAATACAAAAAATAAGCCAGGCCTGATTTTGGGCTTGAGTAGAGGATCCATAGAGGGGCCTCGGGCCAGCCAACTCCCTCACCCATGTGCCTTTGATTCATCTGTTACTTCCAGTTTTGTGGCCCTTCAGTCTCATCAATTACAAAACTCTCACAGCTACATGTGTTTCTACTTCTTTCGTTGTTCTTCTTGGCTACCTGCGTCTTGGAGGTAAAATGTTAACGAACCGAACTTGGGTCTGCTTACTCGGCGCAGCAGAGCCAAACACTGACACAAAGGTTTGCAGTTACAGAAAGAAAAGCATTTATTGCAGGGTGCCAAACAAGGAGAAGGGACACGATGGCTTACAGGCAAGAGTTTTTAAAGGTAAGAATGAGTGGGATTCCAAAGTGAGTTAGGGACTGAGGAATTTCTGGAATTTCCTCATCCGTTTTCTGGTTCCAATCTGTTGAAGGTCAACATGAGTGTGATCAGCATTTGTCATTGAATGGGAGTCCTGGTTTCTGAAAAACAACTCAAGGATGTATATAAGATGTTATCTTTATTTCTGTAGGAAACCAAATATCTTGTGACCATGACTTACTTGGGTGGCTATAGTTGAAGTTATTGAAGTTATTATTATATTCTTATTTAGTGGATTATTCATTCAGTTCCCTAATTTCTGGTTGCAGGGCTAGCTACATGCCTGTAATTTTCCTTGAAGGAATTGAAACATGTTCCTTAATCTCCATGGTGAGGGTAAAGCAGCCTGACCGGCTCCTAAGGTGGGGTCCCTGCGCCATCTCAAAATGAGTCAGCAATGTTCCATTGCTGGCTTCCCACCTTTTCTGCCCCATCTTCTTTCCGGCCTTGGGGCTGCCTTCCATTCCTTTCCTGGTCTGACCCCATGTTATCTTTTCCCCAGAGTGCAGACATCCTCAGCACCATCGGCTATGATAGCATCATCCAGCATCTGAACAATGGCCGCAAGAACTGCAAAGAGTTTGAAGACTTTCTAAAAGAAAGGTACGATGCTCTGTCCTCTCTGAAAAGGTCAAGAGGGGGGCCAAGATGTCCCCACATGGACAAGGAACGATGGCCTCTTTTTCATTTGTGTTTGATGTGCCGAAGAGCCTCTACTCTAGGTTATGGAATGATACCAGAGAAGTATATGATTCTTCTGGCCTAAAGTTCTTAGAAACCAATTTGGTACATAAGATTTATGATGAAACCATGAACAAACTGTAGTAAGAAACAAAATATACTTAGTAGTGTGTTAGAAATAACACCAAAAGACCCCGTGGGAGGAGACTGCTGAGGGTTGGCGAAGAAGAAAAGAAGAGGAACGGAAAAAGGAAGGAGAGAAGGAGGAAGGAAGAAAGGGAGGGAAAGGAGGAAAGGAAGAAGAAAATAAAGAGGGCAGGGTGGCTTCATGGAGGAGTAGGTCCTTGTGGTGGCCCTCAGAGGGTGAGGTGGATTTGACAGGTGAAGAAGTACCTGGATATCTGGGAGAACAGCAAGCTTGAGGTGCGAATCACATGGCCCAAGTGGTTAGAGGGAGGAAGATTCCAGCTCAGAGACCAGGAGGATGAGGAGCCGTGGGAAAGCTGTGGAGCCGATCACGAAGCTCCTGGGGTTGCCAGGGCGTGGTGATCCATGGGTAACTGGCGTGGTTCACAGGATTTTCTTTTCTTCTTTTTTTAAAAAATGAGTAAGACTTTTTTTTGTTTGTTTGTTTAAAGAAACTTAGTTTTGCGGAAACTTATTCATCTAGAATATTCCATTTTACAGAGGTTCTAGATGAAGGAATATAAGAGGATTTGGGGCCAATGATCAGGATCCTTGCCAAGATGAATCTTAATTAATTTGAAAATTAATGAACAGGTTCTATTTGTAAGGCAGTAAGTGAAAGGTTCAGAACCCAGAGATAGAGACATCAAAGCAATTTCTGTCAACTCTCCCTTTCTGCTCAAGAGAAGGTTAGGTCATGATCAAACTTACTCACACTGGTTGCCCGGCCCTTGGATGCTGAGGCCTGTCTCCTTGAGTCATCCCAAAGGTCCAGAGGACTTGGAGGCCTGAGGAGGGGTGAACCGAGAGAGGCTTGGCCACTGTCAGCGCCGTGGAGCTGGCTGCTGCTCCTCCCCCTTTAAGGAAGCAGCTCCCTTCTTTTCTACCCAAGATGGTTGACAATGTTGACCCCCGGTTAAAAAGTGTGCCTTGCTTTTTACAAACACTGGCGGGGAGTTTCCTCCCTCCTTCAGCAGTGCTAGGATAGAGTTTCATGAGCATGAAGGATCTAGAGACTGCGGAAGACTCTGCTTTTTTTCTGTTCCTCCACCAGTTATGGCTTTTATAAATTTCCTCCTGGGAATCAAATGGCCTTGGAATACATCTGCAGAAATGGCCATGGAATACATCTGGGAAGGAAGTGCCTGTTGGCTCAGGGCACCCAGCACTGCCTGCCTGGCAGAACCATCCAAGTGTCCCCTGATACAGTGAGGTTTGTCTAAATCAGTGGCTTCCGTACTTTTTTGAATGTGACCCTCAATAAAAAATATATTTTACGCAGCCACCTAGAATACACATGCATAAACAAAACAATGAAACAGGACTACCCTGTTATTTTATCCAATTGTGTTTAATTTTAAAATGCTGGTCTTCCAGCTATCTAGGAGGCTGAAGTTGGGGGATCACTTAGCCCAGGATTTCAAGGTTGCAGTGAGCTATGATTGCGCCACTGCACTCTAGCCTGGGTGACAGAGTGAGATCCTGTCTCTAGAAAAAAAAATGCTGGTCATAATCTACTGAATTGATGTATGGCTCAAATGAGTTGTGACCCACAGTTGAAAAACACTAGTCCAAATAGAACCCTGAAGCTAAGATCTCACTTTCATCTTTTTTTTTTTTGAGACAGAGTGTTACTTTGTTGCTCAGGCTTGAGTGCAGTGGTGTGATCTTGGCTCACTGCAACCTTTGCCTCCCAGGTTCAAGCAATTCTCCTGCCTCAGCCTCCTGAGCAGCTGGGATGACAGGCGCATGCCATCACACCCAGCTAAGTTTTGTATTTTTAGTAGAGACAGGGTTTTACCATGTGGGTCGGGCTGGTCTCAGTCTCCTGACATCATGATCTTCCTGCCTCAGCCTCCCAAAGTGCTGGGATTATAGGCATTAGCCACAACACCTGGCCTAAGATCCCATTTTAAAAAATGATTCACAAAAATACATAAGAGGAGGAACTATAGGGAGAATAAAAACTATTGATTTTTTATATTGTATTTCTGATATATGCTCTCTTTTCTCCCTGGGGTTTTATAGCAAAAAGAAGTCAGTTCCGTGTTTTCCAGTTTTGGGGAAGAATCTGCAAACATTAGATCAGTGTCAGATAGGCATGCCCTGGGTGTTGGGATGCAGCCCCTGAGCGTGTGGCCCGTTTGGCTTTGGGCCTCTGTTCCTTGTGGCACGCTTGCAGGAAGGAAGCCGCTGTCACTGAGCCTGTGTGTTTGTTCCTCCACTGTGTCCTGTTCAAGGGTAATTCATGTGCAGAAGGACAGTCCTCTAGGCCTGGTGGCCCAGCTTTCCTCTTGTTCCGGTGGGTGCAGGATGCTTTTGGGAACTGGGACCCCATCAGCTGTGTTTGTGCCATAATCTAATATGACTGAAACATCCTCCTTGAGCCTTAAACATTATTTGACTGAGTTGTCATAAATTACATGTAGAACCCTGGGATATTTGTGGTTCTTAGAAATGAAAGGCAAACACACACAAATACAGGGACAGAGATAACAGACTGTCATATGTAATAATTATTTTTGAACAACCACCTCTTGTCCAGTGTCATACATTATTTATTATTTTGAGTTCATCAAATTTAATACACATACATTTATAAAACATTTACATGGTACATGGCTAAACATGCCCTATATCAAATGGGGTACTTTTAAGACTTTCCAAAAGTGTCAAAGTTTTACCATGGGCCTCTTGAATTGTTTAACCTGCCCAGAAAGCAGCAAGGGGAAGGGGGAGATACTATACCTCCTGGTGAGCTCCCTCCCCCTGCTCTTCCCTGGATGGAACCCAGCATGATGCTCCTCTGTGCCACATTTTATCTCCATTACGGAAACCAGGAAATAGCCATTTCCTTGGCTGTACCCAGACAGATTGCAGTAAATTCATTTGCTCTCATGTGGGGATGAACAGAACGATCACTCCAGTGCAAGGAGCCACTCCACGTGCTGCCCTGGAGGGGCAGGGAGGCTGCTTTTCTTACCACCTATAGGGCAGATCCTTGCATCCGGGGCAGACATATAAAAATAAGGTTATGCTGGGTGCAGTGGCTCACACCTGTAATCCCAGCACTTTGGGAGGCCAAGGCGGGTGGATCACCTGAGGTCAGGAGTTCGAGACCAGCCTGGGCAACATGGTGAAACCCCATCTCTACTAAAACTACAAAAAATTAGCCAGGTGTGTTGGCACGTGCCTATAGTCCCAGTTGCTTGGGAGGCTGAGGCATGAGAATGGCTTGAACCCAGGAGGCAGAGGTAGCAGTGAGCCAAGATTGTGCCATTGCACTCCAGCCTGGGCAACAGAGTGAGACTCGGTCTCAAAAAATAATAGTAATAATAAGTTTAGCTCAGAGGGTAGCTAGAGGTGATTAAGTGAGATTATATAGTAGCTGCTGTTTATTGAAGGCTTGCTAGATACATAGGGCAGATTCCAGGGTCCAACTTCCCTAGGTTTGAAACCATATTACCCCTTATTACTTGTCTAATGTTGGGCAAATTCCATAATCTCTCTGAACCCATTTCTTCAATTGTAACATAGGGATGAGAAAAGTTATACAGGGTTATTGTAACAATTGTTACAAATTAATAATTGTTAACAATTGTTTACTACGATTAATTGTTATAATTGTTAATATTGTAACATATTAACTGTAAGTTACAAAACAGAGTAACAAACACTCCATCATTAAATTGGCAAATTGTACATTTATTTAGTTTACCCTTCTCTCAGCTGGAAGAGCATAACAGTAATAGCTGTGATACTGGCAACCACAGCCAGCATCTGAATAGCTACATAATATAACCATAACATTGAGGCTTACATGTCCCTTTGGCTCTTGCATTGGCTGCACAAGGTTTCTTTTCACGGAAGCGTAGCTTTGTAGATGAGGTTTAAGTAATTTACCAGGAGAATCTAGAAAGTGACAGAACCCAGAATGGCTCTGGGGGATGGTGAGGATGGGGATCTCACACAAGCCCTGTGTCTATGACTCATCAACACTGGCAAAAGGGCTGGTGGGTATCTGGGGAGATGGGCTGCTTCCCAGCGCAGACACACTCTCCTCTTTTCTGTTTACACAGTCTCACTCATTATACCCACTCTCTCTATTTCAGCCAGATAGGTTTATTGGTGAGCACACTTTGGATGTCTCTGCCTGTATCATTACTTGAGTATTTCCCTACCTAGAAAGTCCTCCTTTTTCTTTGATGCCTAAGTAAATTCTCCGCATCTTTCCAAGTCCTGGTAAAATTTTCCTCTTACTTTTCTCTTTCCCTCCCCTGCCCTCCCCTCCCCTCCCTTCTGTCTCCTCTCCTCCCCTCTCCTCTCCTCTCCTCTCCTCAGCCAGGCGGGATTACAGTGGTGCGATCTTAGCTCATTTCAACCCCCACCTCCTGGGTTCAGACAATTCTCATACCTCAGCCTCCCAAGAAGCTGGAATTACAGGCATGTGCCACCACATCCAGCTAATTTGTGTATTTTTAATAGAGATGGGGTTTCTCCACATTGGCCAGGCTGGTCTTGAACTCCTGGTCTCAGGTAATCTGGCCCCCCTCAGCCTCCCAAAGTGCTGGGATTACAGGCATGAGCCACCGTGCCTGGCCTTATTTCTCTGTAAAGGAAATATTTTACGTAGATCTTTAGTCTGAAGTCTTTCAACTGGTTAACAATTAAAATGAAACCATCTTGTCCCTGGTAGCCCAAGCCCAGGGACTCTCCCACCTTCAGATCCCCAGATGTGGCCAAATGTAATATGATGAGCTCCTGATATGAGCAGGAAATGAGAACTATAAAATTAAAGTTAATATAAAATTAAGGTTAACATTAAGATTAATCAGCTGATTATATTACTAGCTGCTGTTTCTTGAAGGCTTACTCTATGCAAGCTACAATTTTATTTATTTATTTATTTATTTATTTTGAGATAGAGTCTTGCTCTGTCACCCAGGCTAGAGTGTAGTGGTGTGATCTCGGCTCACTATAATCTCTGCCTCCTGGTTTGAGCGATTATCCTCCCTCAGCCTCCCAAGTAGCTGGGATCACAGGCGCCCACCACTGTACCTGGCTAACTTTTGTATTTTTAGTAGAGACAGGGTTTCACTGTCTTGGCCAGGCTTGTCTCAAACTCCTGACCTTGAGATCCACCCGCCTCAGCCTCCCAAAGTGCTAGGATTACAGGTGTGAGCCACCATGCCCAGCCTACAATGTGTTTTCTATCAATTATTTAATTCTCATAAAAACTCTGTAAGTTAAGTTTTCTCATCCTTATCTTATAATTGAAGAAATTGAGGTTCAGAGAGGTTATAGAACTTGCTTAAGGTCAGACAGCAAATAAGCAGTAGATATGGTTTTAAATCTAGAAAATGTGGGTCCTGGAATCTGTGCTATTCATCACTACACTGTGCCCAATACAGTGGCTGGTATACAATACATAGCAGGCAAATGGTACCCACTGACTTTAGCCGAGTTCCATAACTATTACTAATATTGTTATATTAGGTGTAGAAGGCAAGTAGGGAATATATCATTAGCTTCTGTTTACAGATAGGAACACTGAAGTTGAGTGAGCTTTAAATGACTTGCCCAAGATTACAATATCAGTAAGTAATAAAGCCAGGTACGGTGTCTGATGTTTTTTCCACTTTATTTAATGGTACCTTCATGTCTGGTGGTTTTTCCACTTTATTTAATGGTCTCCTGAGAAGGTTGGGTACATGCTACGAAGGAGAATAGAAACTTGGCAGCCAAGTCAGTTCTCTTAATTGTGTGTTGCAAGGGGATCCTGAGTAGGGAGGAGGGAAGCATGCTTTTGGAACTGCTTTTTGCCCAGAATTCTTTGCCACATGTAGAATAGCAGCTACACCTGTGCTCTGGGGAATCCACAGCCCCAGTGCCTGGGGACTCTGTACTCTTCCCCATAAGCTCCTGTACGTCCCATGATCAACCTGCCCTGGTTACAGCTCTGTTTTCGGGACCCTCACTGTGGTTGGCTGTTTCTCAAGACAGCTTTAAGGACAGATTGACAGGTGGGAATGACGGATTTCTTTGTGCATTAGCTGGCCACGTCACAGTCAGGCCATTACGTACTATATTAGTTTTTTAGGGATGTTGAAACAAATTGCCTCCAACTGAATGGCTTTAAATAACAGAATTTATTCTCTCATAATTCCATAGGCCAGAAGTCCCAAATCAAGATGTTGTCAGAATTGTGCTGTTTTGAAGCCTTTAGTGGAGAAAGTGTCCCATTTCTTTCTCTTGGTCTTTGGTGTCATCAGCGATCCTTGGCATGTCCTGCCTTGCAGCTGTGTAACTCCCATGTCTTCCTCTGTCATCCTGTGGTGTCCTTCCCCTATCTTCACATTGTCTTTTTTTTTTTTTTTTTTTTTTTTTTTGACACGGAGTCTCACGCTGTCACCTAGGTTTGAGTTCAGTGGCACCATCTTGGCTCACTGCAACCTCAAGCAATTCTCCTGCCTCAGCCTCCTGAGTAGCTGGGACTACAGATGTGTGCCACCACACCCAACTGATTTTTGTATTTTTAGCAGAGACCAGGTTTCACCATGTTAACCAGGCTGGTCCTGAACTCCTGACCTCAGCTGATCCACCTGCCTTGGCCTCCAAAGTGCTGGGATTATAGGCGTGAGCCACCACACCCAGCCCACATTGTCTTCTTATAAGGACAGCAGTCATACTTGATTAAGAGGCCACCCTACTCCAGTATGACCTTATCTCAAGGAATACATATGCAATGACCCTATTTCCAAATAACCTCACCATCTAAGATGCTGAGGGTTGGGACTTCAACCTATTTTTCGGGAGGAACACCTATGCCCAAAAGAATATACTGGATGCTAAGAGTGACATCAGAAATAGAGTAGTGGGATGGGAGTTTACACACCTGGGCAGCCTTCTAATCCTGGCTTCCTCACTAACCAGCGCCGATATTATTCAAGGCCTTAGAATTTTCTAGGTTCCAGTTTCCTTAGCCATAAAATTTGGATTGTATGAGATGTTCAATCCAATGTGAGAGCTCCTTGGATCTAATAACATGAATCTTTCCAAGGAACTTATCATTCAGTTGAGGTGCTGCGAATGGCATATCCAGTAAAATTGAGCAAAATATTTAAGTATCAGGTTTTATGGCAAAAGGATTTCATCTTATCCATTCACTCTGATTTTGGGGCTACTTTTCATACTAGACTGAGGATCATCCTGAGGCTGCTTTCAGCTCTGATGGAAAAGGCCATATCTGATGACGTTTGTCATGGGTTCTTTTTCTTTTCTTTCTTTTCTTTTTTGAGATGAAGTTTCCCTCTTGTTGCCTAAGCAAGAGTGCAATGGTGCGATCTCGGCTTACTGCAACCTCTGTCTCACAGGTTCAAGCAATTCTCCTGCCTCGGCCTCCTGCGTAGCTGGGATTATAGGCACATGCCACCATGCTGGCTAATTTTTTCTCTTTTTAATAGAAACGGGTTCATCATGTTAGCCAGGCTGGTCTCTTAACTCCTGACTTCAGGTGATCTACTTGCCTTGGTCTCCCAAAGTGCTGGGATTACAGGTGTGAGCTACTGCACCTGGTTCTTCTCTTCTTTTCTTTTCTCTCTCTTTTTCTTTCCTTTTTTTTTCTCTCTCTCCCTCTCTTTTCTCTCTTTTCTGTCTGTGTTTCTTTCTTTCTCTTTCTTTTTTCTCTTTTTCTCTCTCTTTCTCCTTCCTTCCTTTTTTCCTCCCTCCCTTCCCTCCCTCTCTCTCTCCCCCATCTTTCTTTCTCTTTCTCCTTCCTTCCTTTTTTTCTTTCCTTTTTTTGTTCCTTCTCTCCCTCCCTCTCTCCCTTTCTTTCTTCTTTCTCTCTTTCTTTCTCCTTCCCTCCTTTTTTCCTCCCTTCCTTCCCTCGCTCCCTCTCTCTCTCTCCCTCTTTCTTTGTCTCTCTCTTTCTCCCTCTTTCTCCTTCCTTCCTTTTTTCCTTTCTTCCTTCCCTCCCTCCCTTTTTTGTCTTTCTCTCACTCTTTTTTCTTTCTCTTTCTCTCTCCCTTTCTTTCTTTCTCTCTTACCTTTCTTTTTCTTTTCTTTCTTTCTTTCTTTTTTTTTTTTTTGAGATACAGTTTTGCTCTGTTGCCCAGGCTAGAGTGCAGTGGCATGAACATGGCTCACTGCAGCCTTGACCTCCCAGGCTCAAATGATCCTCCTGCTTCAGCCCCCACCACCAAGTAGCTGGGACTACAGATGTGTGCTACCATGTCCAGCTAATTTTTGTGTATTTTATAGAGACGGGTTTTGCCATCTTGTCCAGGCTGGTCTGCAACTCCTGAGCTCAAGCAATCTGTTTGCCTCAGGCTGCCAAAGTGCTGGGATTACAAGTGTGAGCCATGGTGCCTGGCCTGTCATGGGCTGTTGAAAGGAAAATGGCAGATGGATTATTCCTGGTCTGGGAGTTTGGATAGAAGAGAGGTCAAGGGAGCTGGAGTTTTTAAGGAGAGCTTGTGAAATGCAGCCAGCTAAGTGCTAAGGGTTATGGTATTTCCTCTTCTGTTTCCTGTACTATTTTGTACATTTTCATCTGGTCCTTGTTACATGATAGTAAACTAAAATATTGGTTTGCATCTGTCTCCTCTGCTAGATTATGAGCTCCACTAGGCAGGTCTCATATTTCAGTCATCTCCATGTTCTTAGCACCTGGTATGATGCCTGGCACATTGTGGATGTTCAATAAATGACAAATTGATGATTAGACAAGATAGAAAATTCAGATGGGGTAGGAGGGCGATCTAGGTAATGGCCTACTTATTCAAGCGTGATTTCTGTGATGTTCTCGTAATTCCCTCATTGCCTGCCTGAACCCACTGCTTCCCATTTACTAGGGAAACACCCTCTCAACCCCAGTGGTTGTTCCCTAGTTTCATGAGGCTGAGACTCTAGTTTCACTTCCATTAAAGCTGCTTGTTTTCTCCAAAAAGCACACTGTGATGTTTGCTGGAACTCATTACTTCCCAGGTTCTAGGAGAACATCTTGTGTCATGGGGAACAAGATGTTGCCTACAGTATGTTTAGATTCATGTTACCTTCCTCTTAGAAGAAAGAGACCGAGTGAGTGACTTCTTGTCCTGGAAACAACAACATATTCTAAAGAAATCTTAATGGTTATAATTCGGAGGATAAAAAGATAAAATGCCTATATATTATATATTTTTTAAAAATGAAAATGGCCTGAACATCTTTTTACTTGTAAAAATATTAAATATTCATTGTAGCATGTTATAAATTCTTACATAGATATAGTGAACAGAGATTCAGAAAGATAGAAATAGTTACTAGGAAGTTAAGATGCAGCTTTTTCTATAACTAGAGTCAGCTTCTATAACTAGGCGCACTTTACATTGTCAGAAGCTGGAAAAAACTTTAGGAGTTGAAGAATAGAGGCCTGAGAAGACACAGAATTCTTGCTCAAACTGTAGTACTGAGCACTAAGATCAGAAAGGCAGGAAGGAAAAATCACTTGTATGGTCTCAGAGCAGTAGATGGGGCTGCCCACAGTACCAGGAGCAGATGAAGCCAAATCCCTTAACAGCCATGCAAATTGACCTCCACCAGCAAAGGAGGGAAGGAAGGAATGAAGAAAGATATCAAGGCAAAAGCAACTAAAGAACCAGAGCCCATAACTCAAGAAAAGACAAAGCCAATCCAACATCTGGATAACTGATCCCAAGTTGAAAATTTACCCAAAGGAATAGTGGAAGTATTCAGAGATATAATACAGGAAAAATGTCATGAAAGGAAGGACTAAATAGATCTGAAGGGCACACTATAAACCAGGAAACCCTGATACACAGTAATAAATACTGATTATGATTATATAAGGATCAATGTTAACACACATCCTGGCTAAGTTATTGAATTAAATAAAGAATTCTTCAAGTATCCAGGAAGGGAAAAACAAGTTGTCTATACAGAAGGAATCAGGGGAAATTTGGGATGGCCCCAGGCTTCTGCATGATGACAGAAGCCAGTGGAACAAGTTCAGCTAAGTTCTGAGGAAACATTTAAGAACATTCAGTACACCAGTGAGGTTGTCAGTCCAATATAAAGGCCACAGGTAAATATTCTCAAATACAAAAGAACTCAAGGAATACTGAGCCCCTTCCTACCCTTGAGCTATTGTGGCAAAAGATTATGTAGTGAGAAAATTTAGTCAAGCAAGAAATGAATCTAAATTAAAATATTCAAGATGAATAATTATGGTAACAGGACAATTATTGAGCCTCAAATTCATTTTAATAAATAGTTCATACTAAACAACTTGAGGAAATACGATTGGAGAACAGAACACGTTACACACAAATGAAACAAAACGTAAACAACCCTGAGGAGGTGGGAGTACAACAGTGCTCATTGTCTGACACCACAGCATGCTGTCGCACATCTAAAATGCTCAAAAACAGAAACAAATTGTTGAAATATTTTAATATCACTACCCTCTTTTTTTATTTTTCCAAACAAAAGCTTCCACATATTTGTTAAGATACTAGTGGCTCTTAAGCACAGCTGGTTCTGTAAGTCATTTTCCATATATTATCACATGTTCAGGAAAGTCTCTGGGATGATATATCAAGACAGGCTTCTCTTGTGACTCAACTGGATGTCAGTCTCCTAATTTAGAAGTCTGAGTATTGTGAAACCTATACATCAGGGCCTTGTCTTTTTCATTCCCCAAGGCAAAGTATCCACTTTTGGGAGAAAAATCCATGGTATGAATGTAAGAAGTATTCTTCTTTTTAATGACTAGGAAGTTTGAAAATACTGTACAGGAAGGAAGATGAATCAATCTGACTACTTTCATTTTTTTCTGAAGCAATTGCCAAGATTTCTGTGGTAGGATTGAGGGTCAGAGAAGTAACACCTGTAACCAATTTCCTTATAGCTTTTACTGGCTTTGGGTTTGTTTCCTGAAGACAAGAATCTTGATTGTATATATTTATCACTCCGCAATTAGAACTACAAGAAACATTCTGTCCTTTCCTAGATGTGGCAATGCTTAATCCATATAAACTGCCTTCATCAGCAAATCTGTTAAGGCACTTCCTTGAGTTCACATCCCAAACACAAACTTCTCCATCCCCTGAAGAGGCGTATACTTTCTTACTATCTGAAGAGAATGTGGATGCTGCAACCCTTCCATTAATTTTCATGCTTCCAATCAGTTCTTTGGTCTTCATTGACAGCAAATGCAAATGCCCAGCCATGCCATTTAAGAGGAAGAAGGACCCATCTGGGGAGTTCAGAGCTCCTCACTATCTTCTTTCAAACCTCTCACTTGATGCACAAGAATTAACTTTCCAGCTAGCATGTCATAGACATAAAGAGCCTTGCTGTGGGTACTTGTGGCTAAAATTCTTCCCCATGAGCACTAAAACAAGCCTTAAAGATGGGGAACTGACTGGGCATAGTGGCTTATGCCTGTAATCCCAGCATTTCGGGAGGCTGAGGGGGGCAGATCACAAGGTCAAGAGATGGAGACCATCCTGGCCAACATGGTGAAACTCCATCTCTACTAAAAATACAAAAATTAGCTGGGCATGCTGGGGCATGCCTGTAGTTGCAGCCACTTGGAAAGCAGAGGTTGCAGTGAGCTGAGATCGTGCCACTGCATTCCAGCCTAGCCACAGAGCAAGATTATGTCTCAAAAAAAAAAAAAAAAAAAAAAAAAAGGAGGTGGGGGCGCATTTTTCCAAATAGATACTCTGGATTTTAGGATTTGTTTTTCCATCAACCTGAAATAGTAATCCAGTGACCACCACAATCTGTGCACAAGGATGGAACTGCGCAGATGAGATCCAAGCAGCAGTAGGATGTTCAGCATGAACATGCTGGCAGTTTTTCAAGAGTCCTCTTGGCAGAGAAGCTGATGCGGATATGCAATTCCCAGCCCTTTGCAACAAATCATCTTTATCCTGTTCACTTTCATCAGCTGAAGACATTTGCCGCTTCTGAGTCTCTGCCCAGGCAGGTACTCCTCCCGTGGCATGCTGGAATACTTCTTTAAGTGTCGTTTTAAGGTTGTCTTTTCAAAGTTCACTTTCGCTAGCATTTTTCATCCTATCTTTCCAAAACTGATTGTGTCAACCATTTCTTCATCTTCATCTTCTTCATCCGCCCACACTGGCTTCTTTTGAGGTGGAAAATTACCTTTTGCTTCCTTCTCCACTTCGGAGTCACCTGAGTCTTTATGTCCTTGAACCCGCGGGCCCCACGCACGCAGCAGCACCAGCTCCTCCAGACTCCGCTATACCGCCGCTTCGTCCTCCTCCAGCGTCAGGCAGTTCAGCTGTCTGAGCCGTCTCTCCTCCTCCTCTGCCGCGCTCGTCTGGGATGAAGGTGCAGCCTTTTGGGGCGGCCCGCCCAGCCCTGCTCCTGCTTTCCAGCCCGGCCTCGTTCGGGGTTTCCGCTTCGGCTTCGCTCCAGTTCGGCTCCTCAGTCCCGGTGGCATTATTAGGTTTCTTTTCTTTCTTTCTTTCTTTCTTTTTTTTTTTTTGAGAAAGGCTGTTGCCCAGGCTGGAATGCAGTGGTGCAATCTCGGCTCACTGCAACCTCCACCTCCCAGGTTTAAGCAATTCTCCCACCTCAGCCTCCCAGGACGACAGGCGGGCGTCACTACGCCCGGCTAATTTTTGTATTTTTAGTACAGGCGAGGAGTTTCATCATGTTGGTCAGGATGGTCTCGAGCTCCTGACCTCAGGTGATCCACCCGCCTTGGCCTTCCAAAGTGCTGGGATTACAGGAGTGAGCCACTGCGCCCGGCCATGTGGTCTTATTCTTTTAAAAATTATTTGTTGCATGTATCTGTTCATCCATTCTATTTATATACCTGCAGAAAGAAATCCTGGTTACAGTCCTCACCAAATGTTAATACTAATTAGTTTTAGTTGGTGGAAGTTTGGGCTGTTTTCTTCTTTGTACTTCTCCTTCCTATCATAGCGCACTGCATCCTTGAACTCCCAGGTTTAATTGACCCCCTTGCCCCAGCTTCCCTTGGTAGTTGGGACTACAGGTATGCACCACCACACCCGGCTCATTTTATTGATTTATTTATTTAATTTTGTAGACTCGAGGTCTTGCTATGTTGCCCAGGCTGCTCTTGAAATCCTGGCCTCAAGCAATCCTCCCACCTTGGATTCCCAAAGTGCTGGGATTACAGGCATGAGCCACTGCGCCTGGCCCTGGGCCACTGATCTTTTTACAGTTGTTCCCCATTGTATAGAGGCAGTCTTGCATTTTAGAGAATGTTGTTGAATCTGAGCTTCTATGGTCACAGGTGTAGTTTGCTTTCCAGGGGAGGGTCATTGTGTCTTAAGGAAGAGTTAGCTCTGAGAAGGACCCATAACCCTCTCTTCTATTCCCCTAGGGCAGCAATTGAAGAGCGATATGGCAGAGATCTGCTCAGCCTCTCTAGGAAGAAGCCGTGTGGACAATCTGAAATCAAGTACGTACCAAGTTTTTTTTCTGGTTTTCAGGTTGGTTAATAACTCCTGGTAGCCTCCTTGATTCAGCAGACAGAATTACCAGGAGGTTGAAGTGTGCTGGCTGAAAATATATATATATTATTTTGGGAAATGAGATCTCACTATTTTGTCCAGGCTGGGCTCAGACTCAAGATCCTCAGTCAGGCTCAGCGGCTCATGCCAGTAACCCCAGCACTTTGGGAGACCGAGGCAGGTGGATTGCTTGAGCCCAGGAGTTCGAGACCAGCCTTGGCGAGTTGGCAAAACCCCATCCCTACTAAAAATAGAAAAATTAACTGGGTGTAGTGGCCCATGCCTGTAGTTTTAGCTACTTGGGAGACTGAAGTGGGAGAATCATTTTAGCCCAGAAGGTAGAGGTTGCATTAGCTGAGATCATGCCACTGCATTCCAGCCTGGGTGTCAGAGCAATATTCTGTCTCAAAAAAAAAAAAAAAAAAAAAAAAATTCCTTGTGCCTCAGCTGCCCAAGTCACTGGGACTGTAAGTGCATGTCACTATACTTGGCCTGAAATAAACTGTTTTGTGTTTTTCTTATTTTCAATTGTGAAAAATCTAGACAAGCAGAAAAATGGCTAAAATGGACTGAGGCCACAACTTGTTATTAATACCTTCTAAGTTTTCTTGAAGTCTTTTTATATGTACCCTTTTTCATAGGTAGGGTTATGTTATATATATTTATACTAGAAATATAATAGAAGGGCTTCTTATTTGTGTGTGTGTGTATTTTATGTGTGTGTGTTTTAGAAGCAAGAGAAGACAAAAGGAAGGGCAGTGTCCTGTTTGTCCCCATTAGGACCTCTGAGGGGGCACAGACCTCTCGGCATCTCTGTAAGTGTTGATAGCAGAGACGCCCAGAGGTCTGTGTTGATATTATTTTATAATATCTATTGCATGTAAAATACCTATAAAATTATATATATGTAAAATTATGTATAAAATATAAAACCATACATATATTTTTTGGTTTGTGATAACTATAGGAGATTTGCATCATTAAAAAAACTTTTAAGTTTAGGGGTACATGTGCAAATTTGTTATATAGGTAAACATGTATTATGGGGATTTGTTATTTCATCACCCAGGTGTGAAGCCCAGTACCCGTCAGTTGTTTCTCCTGATCCTCTTCCTCCTCCCACCTGCCACCCTCTGATACGCCCCAGTGTGTGTTGTTCCCCTCTATGTGTCCATGCGTTCTCATCATTTAGCCTCCACTTATAAGTGAGAACATGTAGTATTTGGTTTTCTATTCCTGTTTTAGTTTGCTAAGGATAATAGCCTCGAGCTCCATCCGTGTCCCCATGAAGGACGTGATCTCATTCATTTGTGTGGCTGCATAGTATTCTATGGTGTAGATGTACCACATTTTCTTTATCCAGTCTATTATTGATGGCCATTTAGGTCAGTTCCATGCCTTCTTTGCATCATTTTATAATGGTCACCTTTGCATCATTTTATAATGGTCACTGTGATTATAAAATGACCATCATAAAATGGTGGTCAGAAATCATACTGTGATTACAAAATGACCATTTTATGTTGGTCATCTTATAATCACAGTATGATTTCTGTATCACGATTTTTTAATTTTTCAGTCATTCATTGAGTACTTTGAGAATACAGAAATGACCAGGACACGATGCCTACTTTGGGAATACACTCCGTCTTTTTTTTTTTTTTTTGAGCTAGAGTCTTGCTCTGTTGTCCAAGTGGAGTGCAGTGGCATGATCTCGGCCTACTGCAACTTCTGTCTCCCAGATTCAAGCAATTCTCCTGCCTCAGCCTCCTGAGTAGCTGTGGTTACAGGCACGTGCCACCATGTCCGGCTAATTTTTTGTATTTTTAGTAGAGGCAGGGTTTCACTATGTTGGTCAGACTGTTCTTAAAATCCTGACCTCAAGTGATCTGCCCACCTTGGCCTCCCAAAGTGCTGGGATTACAGGCATGAGCCACCATGCCTGGCCCAAATTTTCAGTTCTAATGTTGACCATTGTCACAGAGATGTCATTGTATGTAGGCTCTGGCAGGAATGGATTTTAAAAGTGTCAGTTCATATTGATCTTTCCAATTCTAATTTTATAGCCCTAACTTTATAGGGCTTTATGTAATGTTTATGTTTGTATTTCTTTCCTCTTGTATTGAAGACCTGACAATATTAGTATAATTATTTGCCTTATTTGGTAATATGTATATAAAATCATTTAAAAATAATATCAATATTGCTACTAACAGTAAAGCGTTTAAATAAAGCTTAAGATTTCTTTGCAGCTCCTTTTGATCTTAGACTATAGTAGGGCACTTAAACATTTATTTTCTCTTTGGGATCATTAACCAATTTTACTGATAGTTAAGTTTATTTATTTCAGTTTGTTTTAAATTATAGGGATTGCTTTCTTTTTCCTTTTCATTTAGTTTTACGTTTTTTGAATATGTAAAACATTTGCATGTCCAAGGGTCCAGACTACATCAACTTAGACAAGTTTCACTGTAATTCAGGAATGGTTTAGAACATTTTATGGGGGATAAGTGGGCCAGTTGACCAAAACACACTTGTTCGTTTATGAAGAAAGCATAAGGTATTAGCAGTGTACCGAAAAACTTTTGAGGTGATATGATGGAAAATGGCCATAGTCTCTCTATTACTTCTTGCAAAAGATATTTAGCAGAATGAATCTGACCTGAAATGATATTTCTTATTTCCTTACATATTTGACGTTTGCCCTGTTACTTGGTAAATTCAGAGAGACTGCAACACAGTCTTTTCTGTTGCTTGATAAAAGCCAGTCAGTTCCTTCTAAGAGTATACCTGAGAGAGGAAGTGGCAGTACGATATAAGAACTGGGATTGTTTCCAAGGCTGAAATGAAACTCTGTTTAGGTGACTTGTTTTTGTCACCCCATGACATGATCTTCAGGAAGATGTTCTAGAGGACAGTGGATGATTTTGCTTATCCAGGGGACTAGCTAGGATTTTTCACCTCAGGCTACCCTGAGAGACTGAAGCCTATGATGGGACCTGTTAGGGCTTAAGACCAACGTGCTTTTTAAAAGCGTGATAGAATAGTTTCCTTTTCCACAGCGGAGAACACCATGGAGAAGAGAGGGTGAATGTTGCTAGGCCACCATTCCCACGGTTCAGATTTCACAACTGGATTGTCATTTTGTCCCAAATAGGAGGAAAGACAATGAAATGATGATGTGATAACAAAACGGATGACAAATGACATGCAGATGGGGCTGCTCTTTGAGGGGCAAGTCAGTCACTCGTGATGGGAGAAAAAAATTTAAAAATTGAGACAGACGGTGTAGCTGTAAGACTGACCTTTCAACCCCATGACTCACTATAGGGAAAGAATTCCAGTTGTGTCTCCTATCACATACCTTTCTTTTTCCATTCTTTGAAGACAAACGAGCATCACTGAAGAGTGGATTTATTAATTCAAGTTGACCATTGGTGCATTTGTTTGAATATGGACACTTTTAATTTTTATTTTATTTTGGAGATGGAGTATTGCTCTGCTGCCCAGGCAGGAGTGCAGTGGTGGCAATCTTGGCTCACTGAAACCTCTGCTTCTGGGGTTCAAGCAGTTCTTGTGCTTCAGCTTCCCAAGTAGCTGGGATTATAGGCACATGCCACCACATCTGGGTAATTTTTGTATTTTTAGTGGAGAAGGGGTTGCACCACATTGGCCAGGCTGGTCTTGAACTCCTGATCTCAAGTGATCCTCCCACTTTGGCCTCCTGAAGTGCTGGGATGACTGGCATAAGCCACTGCACCCGGTCTGGATATGGACAGTGTTATAATGTGTTGTACTCCTTGAAAAATTGTATATAAGATGGGTAAAGTGAATGGAGAATGTGCAGTTAAGCTGTCCTGCTTAATGTATTTGTAATAACTGGTGCAAATGTTCATGCAAGGAAAGGCAGAGAGAAATAAGAACATTTGTTTTGAGATAAATAGAGTGGGAAAGGTGAGGTAGCTGAAAGAAGGGGACAGCTGGAAAATACAGGGCCTTTAATTTCTAGAATAGCAGAATTTGCCATATATACATACATATGTGTGTGTGTGTGTGTGTGTGTGTGTGTGTGTGTGTGTATAAATGATGCATTATCTTATGCAGCTGTGGTAGGGGACCATGAGTTTACAAAATCCCAACGCTCTTTGGGTAGGTGGGATTTGGAGCTCCAGATTACCAAATTTCATCAGAGTGGTCTGAAGAATCCTAAGCAAAAAATTTAGAGTGGTCCTGGGTATCAGCAGAAGCAATAAATGGCAGAAATAGTCATGCAAAGACTGTAGATACTAGAAATAATGATCCAAAAAACAAGTACATACAGTATGTTTAAAGAAAAGAGTGGAGGCCAGGCACGGTGGCTCAAGCCTGTAATCCCAGCACTTTGGGAGGCCGAGGCAGGTGGATCACAAGGTCAAGAGATCGAGACCATCCTGGTCAACATGGTGAAACCCCGTCTCTACTAAAAATACAAAAAATTAGCTGGGCATGGTGGCACGTGCCTGTAATCCCAGCTACTCAGGAGGCTGAGGCAGGAGAATTGCCTGAACCCAGGAGGTGGAGGTTGCGGTGAGCCGAGGTTGCGCCATTGCACTCCAGCCTGGGTAACAAGAGAGAAACTCCGTCTCAAAAAAAAAAAAAAAAAAAGAAAGAAAGAGATAAATAGAGTGGGAAAGGTGAGGTAGCTGAAAGAAGGGGACAGCTGGAAAATACAGGGCCTTTAATTTCTAGAATAGCAGAATTTGCCATATATACATACGTGTGTGTGTGTGTGTGTGTGTGTGTGTGTAAATGATGCATTATCTTATGCAGCTGTGGTAGGGGACCATGAGTTTACAAAATCCCAACGTTCTTTGGGTAGGTGGGATTTGGAGCTCCAGATTACCAAATTTCATCAGAGTGGTCTGAAGAATCCTAAGCAAAAAATTTAGAGTGGTCCTGAGTATCAGCAGAAGCAATAAATGGCAGAAATAGTCATGCAAAGACTGTAGATACTAGAAATAATGATCCAAAAAACAAGTACATACAGTATGTTTAAAGAAAAGAGTGAATTAAGAGCATGAGTAAGGTGACATTCAGAGGTATCCAAGAAATTTTAAAAGGGAATCAGATAGAACTTATATAAATAAAATATAAAATACTTAAGAATTCAGTAGATGAGATGCTTTAAGTAACACACTAACTACAATTGAAGAGGGAATTCAAAAAGTAGAAACGAGAAAAAACACAAGGGGCTGGGGACAAGGTTTGGGAAAACGTTTGTTGGTCAAAGTATACAAAATATCAGTTAGGAGGAATAAGTTCAGGAGACCTATTGTACAACATGATGACTATAATAATAACAATGTATTATATTATTGAAAACCACTAAGAGAGTAGATTTTAAGTGTTTTCACCACAAAAAGTGGTAAGTACACCAGGTAATACATATGTAACTTAGCTCTGTTGAGCCATTCCACAATGTACATATTTCAAAACATTATTTTGTATATGATAAACATATACATTTTTTTGTCAAGTAAATAAATACATTTCAAAAAAAAGAAAAAGAAAAATTATCTGGAATTCACCACACACAAAAAATCAGAGATTAAAAGTAAAGAAAAATTAAAAGACATGGAGAATAGAATGAGAAGGTCAATGCATACCTAATTAAAGTTCCAGAAGAGAGAATAGAAACAATGAGAAGAAATTTTTAAAGCAACAGAGCTTGACAATTTTCTAGAATTGATGGGAGCCATAAATCTTCAGATTCAGGAAGCAAAATAAATCCTAAGAATGATAAATTAAAAGGAAATTCACAAGTACACAAGAATGGTCAAACTGAGTAAGATCCAAGTTAATGAACAAGTCCTAAAGGCATCCAGAAAGAATGATTACCTATTAAGGAGCATTTATTAGAGCAACAACTGATTTTTTAAACAGCAATGATGAAGCCAGAGACTGCAGAATTGTATCCTTAAAGTACTGAGAGGAAATAACTATCAACCTGGAATTTGTATTCCTGCAAAAATTATTTTTCAAGCAAGAAGTAAAAAAAAGATGGAATTAAACAAAAAATTAGAGTTAACTATGAGCAGATCTTCAATAAAGGAACTTATAAAAAAAATATACTTCAGGAAGAAGGAAAATAATCCAGGACAAAAAGTCTGAAATGCAAGAAGGAATAGTGAGCAAAGAATATAGCACATGTGGATAAATCTAAATAGTTTATAAATAAATGGTATTAATATCAACTTGGGTGATTTAAAAAAAAAGATGGAGCCAAAATATTGGACATTAAAAGCTTATAACTTGTTAGGAAGGATAATCAGAGTTAAAGCATTCTTAGGTATTTTATTGCTGAGGATAAGTAAAATATTAACCTTGAGTAAGCAGATTCTTCATGTCAAGCCACCAGATGAGAATAGAGCCTGGCCAATAGCTTGATTGCAGCCTGTGATGCTCTAAGCACAGAATCCAGCTAAACCCTGTTCAGATTGACAATCTACAGAACTGTGAGATAATACATGCTGCTATGTTTGTCATACAGCAGTAGAAAAATGGATACAGCCTGGTGCGGTGGCTCATGCCTTTAATCCCAGCAATTTGAGAGGCTGAGATGGGAGGATCACCTGAGATTGGGAGTTCGAGACCAGCCTGACCAACATGGAGAAACCCCGTCTCTACTAAAAATGCAAAATGAGCCAGGCATGATGGCTCATGCCTGTAATCCCAGCACTTGGGAGGCTGAGGCAGGAGAATTGCTTGAACTGGGAAGCAGAGGTTGCAGTGAGCTGAGATCACGCCACCTGGGCAACAAGAGCAAGATCCAGCCTGGGCAATAAGAGCAAAACTCTGTCTTGAAAGAAAGAAAGAAAGAAAGAAAGAAAGAAATAGAATTTGTTTAATGCTTGTCTCCTACATTAGACTCTGAGGTCTGGGACGAGGTCTGTATTGTACAATTGATTTACTAATATCTGACTCAATGCTTGGTCTGTGGTTTATGATCAATAAATATATGACGATTGACTAAATGAATGTAAATGAATGAAAAAGGAGGCAATCAGGACTATGTTTGAATTTTTCCTTTGTTGCCTTATATTCATATTTCGAATTGCTGTACTTCGTTAATTAATTTATTTATTTTGAGATGGAGTCTTGCTCTGTTGCTCAGCCTGGAGTGCAGTGGTGTAATCTTGGCTTGCTGCAACCTCTGCCTCATGGGTTCAAGTGATTCTCCTGCCTCAGCCTCCTTGCCATGCTTTAAAGAATCACTGAGAAAAGGATCATAACTCCTATACTATCATCAGAGAAAATGAAACACAAAGAATTTTGGCATCTTGCTCTCCCCAAGTGAACAGTGAAGAATTTCTGGGATTGAAGAAAACTGGACTTCAGAAGTCTTGGTCTTTTGCTATCTTCTCTAGCTCATGGGCAAAAATTGGTCTGTAGGTTCTAAGTTAAGATATGGGCAGAGAGAAGCATGCAAAGGCCTTATAATAAGATTGTGCAGAGAATTTCCAGAACTGAAATTATGTATGTGCTTGTTTTCTTTAGCACCCTGAAGCAGGCCCTTGAAGTCTTCAAACAGCGTAAGTGATTTTCTTTTTTAAAAAATATTCATTGTCCTTGGCAAGCTCTGTGTGTGTCATCAAAGGTGTGTTTTAATTTGAACAGCAGTTTCATATTGGGCGAAAAAAACTTAGAGCAACTCCTAAGATGAGACAAAGCTCTGCAGGCTCGAAATGAGCTGGAGACCCTGTGCACCCGCACATCACGATGTGTGTCTGCCTTATTTAGAGCGGTGCTTCTCACACTTGCATGAGCATCAGAATTACCTGGAGGGCTTGTTATTGGCACAGATTCCTGGGACCCATCCCCAGAGTTTCTGATTCAGGAAGTCTGGAATGGGGCCTAAGAGTCTGCATGTCTCTTGTATTCCCAAGTGATGCTGAGGCCACTGGTCCAGGGACCGTGCTGAGAATGGCTGCCTCAGAGGATTATCTATACTTCTCAGGTCTAACTCAAAGACACTGTCACCCAAGAGCTCCTCCACACCTCCACCTGCCTCAGCCAGACTGTCTACAATCTAACCCCTTGCATGTTCTTATTCTCAGTCTAGTTTCCTTCTCCCAGAGCCACCTCTGCAGGGCTTCAGACTTTGGGACTGTGTTGTGAGTGTCTTGCCATTTCTCCCAGATCACCAGACATTTGTATCCAGAATAAACTTAATTACAGTAAGCATCAAAGGAAGCACTGTCTCGGTTCCCTCACCTCCTACTCTAATCTGCCTGTAGCCCCACCACTCACCTGGAACTGCCCTCTCCAAGAACACAAGCAACCTTTGGGTTACTAAGTTTAGGGGATAATTTGGGACTTCTTTTAGCCTGACTCTTCAAAAGCATTCTGCACTGTTGTTCATTTCTTTCTTCGGGAAACCTGCATCCCTTCTGAATCCCTTGGATTCTTCTTGCTTCTCTGGCTACTTATTTGTCCCTTTCCATATTACAGATCCTCAGAGCCTGGTTCTATCCCTTCTCTTCTCAGTCTGCTTAGAAAAACTCATCCTTGTCCCTGGCATCAGCTATCACCTTGACATAGAGTGTACAGATCCATGTTTTCAGTCCAGAACTTTCTAAGCACCAGAGCTTACCTCCTGTTGCCTACTTAATGTTTCTTCTTGGGTGTTTCAAAGGCACTTTAAATTCAAAATGTTTGCAACTGAGCTCATGATCTTCCAAGCTGATTGCCTAAGGAAGTTGAGATCTGTTTATTTTTATTTTTTATTTTTATTATTTTATTTTATTATTATTATTTTTTGAGATGGAGTTTCACTCTTGTTACCCAGGCTGGAGTGCAATGGCCCGATCTCAGCTCACCACAACCTCCGCCTCCTGGTTCAAGCAATTCTCCTGCCTCAGCCTCCCGAGTAGCTGGAACTACAGGCATGCGCCACCATGCCCAGCTAATTTTTGTATTTTTAGTAGAGACGGAGTTTCACCATGTTGACCGGGATGGTCTCGATCTCTTGACCTCGTGATCCACCCGCCTCGGCCTCCCAAAGTGCTGGGATTACAGGTGTGAGCCACCGCGCCCAGCCTTATTTTTATTTTTTTTTCAAGTCAGGGCCTCACTCTGTCACCCAGGCTGGAGTGCTGCACATTCACAGCTCACTGCAGCCTCAAACTCCCAGGCTTAAGCGATCCTCCAGCCTCAGTCTCTTGAGTAGCTGGGACCACAGCTGGTAACAGGTGGTAGCATGCACCACCATGTCTGGCTAATTTTTTACTTTTCATAGAGATGGAGTCTCATTATATTGTCCAAACTGGTCTTGAGCTCCTGGGCTCAAGTCATCCTCCAGCCTTGGCCTCTCAAAGTGCTGAGATTACAGGTATGAGACACTGCACTTGGCCATTGAGATCTGTCTTTTTAGAACCACATCCTGTTTGTCTCCTTAAGAAGTCTTATTTATTTATTCATTTCTCCCCAGGGTCAGGATTCTATGTCCTAGAAATGATCCCTTTTGGCCAGTTGCGGTGGCACATACCTGTAATCCTAGCAGTTTGGGAGGCCAAGGTGGGCGGATCAGCTGAGGTCAGGAGTTGAGACTAGCCTGGCCACCATGGCAAAACCCCATCTCTACTAAAAATACAAAAGTTAGCCAGGCATGGTGGCGTGTGCCTATAGTCCCAGCTACTCTGGAGGCTGAGGCATGAGAATCACTTGAACCTGGGAGGCAGAAGTTACAGTAAGCTAAGATCTTGCCACTGCACCCCAGCATGGGTGACAAAGTGAGACTGTTTCAAAAAAAAGAAAAAAGAAGTGATTCCTTCTTCACTCCTCTCATTCAGCCTTTTAAGAGGAGAACCCAGTGGGAGGTAGTTCTCTCCTGTTTTGGATTTATTTTCTTGCTTGGAATGGGGTATTCTGATTTTATCACATTTCCTGAGAGTGGTGAAGGCTAATTTAGAAAGGAAATAGAAAGTCTTTGGAAATACCAATGTCAGAATTGTCAGAGTTCATCTCTGTTGGGGTGAGGTTCTATTTCTCTTCATCTTTTTGAGGCTAAGGAGTCATTTTCTTTCTGTGTTGGTCATCTCTGCTTTTCTTGAGTAGGTAATTATTTATTTGGTCTGAGTCTGGAGGGAAATGGAAGACATAAGTCATCGTAGTGCCCGCAGCATCCTTTCTTAATTTCTCACTTCTCATTTCCACTTTGTGGCCTTTGGTTATAACTGTAACTTGGAATTCAGCCAACAGATTTCTATTCAGTTCCTATTATCTGAATGTGATGACAAGCAGAAGTTGGGCGATCCAGGGTGAATCGCTGGCACATTGGTTTTCAAGGGGTCCTATTCAGTGCTAATATTCTTCAGGCCTGTTACTCAGAATCCACCTCTAAAACTTTCTATTTCTCAGAATACCTGGTGCTTCTAAGCTAAGGATTTTAACATAACAGTATGTCTAATACGTGCTTAAAGTGTTTCTGTAGCTAGTTGAGTAGTTCTGGACATTTGTAAATGTTAGCTAAATATTCATTTTAACCTTTTCATAGACGGTGTCTTCTTCCCTCTGTAACTCATCAATGAATACGTTTCTCAAGGTAGAGACAGTATCTTTTCATGTTCCTTTTATGCACTGTAAGGCCAAGCATGGTGTGGCCCAAGGTCAAACCTCAGCATAGGCTGGGTCTCCTAAACATTTTTTTGGGCTTTACTTTACTTGCTTTCTTTTTTCCTAAAAAGAAAAAAAAAAAATAAGTTTTATTTTCTTATTATTAAAATAATATTTATTTATCTCAAAAATCCAATGGAGACAACTAACTGTAAAGAAGATAGTAAGTGCTGGAATTTTCACTTCTCAGTGATTGTCTCTAGACATTTTAATGCAATTAAACATATATACATTTAATATATATGTATTTATTCATATACATAAATAGAATTATTACCATGGCAGAGTCCACAATTTCTGGGATGGGGCCAGATATGCTTTAATATTGTTTTTAAAATGAAAATGATCATTTTAAAATCATGCTAGTAGTTTGGTATATATCTTTCCAGACTTTATTCTGTGCATTTACAACTCTCCCTTTTAATTATAGATGCACATATACATAGAGGTATGAATAAGTTTTTATGCTGTTCTACTATACATATCTCTCTATAGTTTGCTTTTTTACTTAGCAATATATCATAGACAACTTTTCATTTCAATTCATATAGATCTGCCTGATTCTTTTACATTTAAAAAATTTTGTTTCTGCCGGGCGTGGTGGCTCACGCCTGTAATCCTAGCACTTTGGGAGGCTGAGGCGGGTGGATCACGAGGTCAGGAGATCGAGACCATCCTGGTCAACATGGTAAAACCCCGTCTATACTAAAAATACAAAAATTAGCTGGGCATGGTGGCACGTGCCTGTAATCCCAGCTACTCAGGAGGCTGAGGCAGGAGAATTGCCTGAATCCAGGAGGCGGAGGTTGTAGTGAGCCAAGATCGCGTCATTGCACTCCAGCCTCGGTAACAAGAGTGAAACTCTGTCTCAAAAAAAAAAAAAAAAAAAAAAAATTTATTTCTAAAAAATGCCAGATTTGCTCCAGAAATGTTGTGCTTTTCCCCCCTACCTGCCCCCTCAACAGTGCTGTTTCTTTCCCATGCTTGCCAATATCAAGAATTTTGTGCTTTAAAAATTTTGCCCAGCTGGGCACGGTGGCTCATGCCTGTAGTCCCAGAACTTTGGTAGGCTGAGGTGGGCAGATCTTGAGGTCAGGAGATTGAGACCAGCCTGGCTAACATAGTGAAACCCTGTCTCTACTAAAAATACAAAAATTAGCCCGTTGTGGTGGCACATACCTGTAGTCCCAGCTACAGAATTGCTTGAACCCGGGAGGTGGAGGTTGCAGTGAGCAGAGACCATGCTATCACACTCTAGCCTAGGTGATAGAGTGAGACTTTGTCTCAAAAAAAAGATTTTTTTTTGCCCAACTGAAAGGTTTGCATTTTAAGGTTTTGCATTTTTTCAATAGTTTTAAGGCTGGGTATATTTTCAAATGTTTATTGGCCATTTAGCCACTCTCTTTTGAATTTCATGTTCTTTAACTTTTTTAAATACTGGAATACATATTTTTATTTTGATTTGTGGAAGCTCTTTTGATATAGTTATTTTCTCTTTGTTATATAAATTGCAAATATGTTTCCAGTTTGTCATGTATCTTTTTTCAAGAGAATTAAATAGTTTGTTGATTACACTTGATAATGGATGATACGCAAGCTTCATTCCCATCTATAATTTAATCTGATGCCATTATTCAACTAGATATATTGCATGGGATGTGCCAGCAATCATTTTTGTGACCAATAATTTCATGATTTTGCTTGGGTAATCCCTTTTAATGGTGAACTTCACACCACAACAGTAACTATCAGTTCAATTACACCAAGGTTTCTGAAGACAATGGCTTCTCCACCCCAGCAGGTTTTATGTAAATTCCAAATAGAACCTGGCATCACCCTGAAGGAATTCTAACTTCACGCTATTGTGGAAATGTACCAAGATGGCTTTAGAGTAGACTAACTTTACACAGCACATTAAAAAAATAAAGACGTTTATTCAGTATCACGATCAGACTATTACATTTAGCAATCAACAGCATGGGTGCAAAAATAAATCTACATGAAAGCCCTTTGTTGGACTGCTTTACACTTTCCACAGAACAGAAACTAAAACAACCTGTAATACAATTAGTCACAAATACAGTCCTTGAGTTTTTTGTTCATACACATAAGTATTTGTCTAAAACATGTCTTCTAGGGCTGGGCATGGTGGCTTCCAGCACTTCGGGAGGCCAAGGTGGGCTGATCACTAGATCAGGAGATTGAGACCATCCTGGCCAACATAGTGAAACCCCGTCTCTACTAAAATACAAAATATTACCCAGGCATGGTGGCACGCACCTGTAGTCCCAGCTACTCAGGAGGCTGAGGCAAGGGAATCACTTGAACTCAGGAGGTGGAGATGGCAGTGAGCTGAGATTGTGCCACTACACTCCAGCCTGAGTGACACAGCAAGACTGCGTCTGAAACAAAACAAAACAAAACAACAACAACAAAAAACAAAACAAAACATGCCTTCTTTGTAGGAGCTAGGCCTTGCCACCACTGTGCTTGGCTGAGTTCACAGATCTGCTATAACATGTAGCTTCCCTGTCACTTCTCTGGCTCTCCTCTCCTGCTAAGCTTTGCTTCCTAATTAAAATCTTCTGCCACTGCCATAGCTACTGCTGGTACCGGAACCACCATAGCCTCCTTGATTTCATGGTTTGACAAAGTACTGGTCTCCACCAGTATAGGGGCTGAAGCATCTGCCTCCAAAGTTTCCTCCCTTCATGGGACCAAAATTTGAAGACTGATTGTTGCATTTTCAAAATCATTGTAGCTTCCACTATCTCCAAAATTGCTTCCACATTACCAAATCCATTCAAGCCATCCTCACTGCCACCACATCCACCTCCACCACAGCCACCATGACCACAGAAGTTTCCTCCACGACTAAAGTTGTCATTCCCACTGAAACCACCTCCATGACCACCACCAAAGTTTCCAGAACCACTTGGACCTCTTCAGCTTGGTGAAGCACTAGCCAGCTCTTGCTCTGACAGGGCTTTCCTAACTTCACAGTTGTGGCCATTCACAGTATGGTATTTCTGAATGACAGTCTTATCCACGGAGTCATGGTCTTTAAAGGTTACAAAGGCAAAGCCCCTTTTCTTGCCACTGCTTTGGTCAGTCATGATTTCAGTCACTTCAAATTTTCCATATTGTTCAATATAATCTCTTAAGTGATGTTCTTTAGTGTCTTCTTTAATGCCACCAAACAAATTTTTTTTCACAGTTAAGTGGGCACCTGGTCTTTGAGAATCTTCTCTTGAGACAAGTCTCTTTCATTCCACAACTCTTCCATCCACTTCGTGTGGCCTTGCATTCATGGCTGCATCCACCTCATCCACAGTGGCGTAGGTGACAAACTCACAGCCCCTGAAGTGCTTGGTGTTTGGATCTCTCATGACCACACAGTCTGTAGCATTCCCCATTGCTCAGAATGGCTTCTCAGGCTCTCGTCGGTTGTTTTAAAGCTCAACCCTCCAATGAAGAGCTTCCTCAGCTGGTCCGGCTCTTAGGAGACTCTGATTTAGATATGACAGCAGGGAGAAGAGAGACTTTAATAATGCTTCTTCAGCAGTGTCCACGGGCAGAAAGGGCTGTCATGTAGCTTTTAACCTTCTTCAAGGTTGTTTTAATACCCGCAAGTTTAAATAATTTTCTTAGATCAATCTGACCATTTTTCAGTCTTTCTAGCTTTATCTGTCAGTCTTTTTAGCTTTACTGCCATGCTTTGATGTTTTCTTAGAACAAGTAAAAGTTTATTTTTTTCTATTACAAAGGCAGGCCATGCTCCTTGTAAGGATCTTAAAAGATAAAAGGAAAAAATCACCAATAATCTTTCTACCCAGAGATAACTATTGGTAGCCAAAATTCTGGCATATGACCTTTCTTATAAATGTTCAGGCTCATGAGATGTTAGAAATGGAAGGAAACTTAGATGTCATCTGCAGAGAATGAAGAATCAAATTTGTAATTGTGGTGGCTTTGGTAATGTCTCCTAGGATGTAACCTTCATGAAATGGGACTTGCTGCTTTTCTTCCTAGTCCTGGGCACCATAGGTTAGTAATAGTTAGTGCTAGGAGGCTAAGCTAAAGATTTTCTAGCTTTGGCTGAGTGTGGTGGCTCATACCTGTAATCCTTTGGCCAAGTGCGGTGGCTCACACCTGTAATCCTAGCACTTTGGGAGGCTGAGGCGAGCAGATTGCCTGAGCTTAGGAGTTCGAAACCAGTCTGGGCAACACGGTGAAACCCAGTCTCTACTAAAAATACAAAAAAATTAGCTGGGCATGGTGGTGTGCGCCCATAGTCCCAGCTATTCAGGAAGCTGAGGCAGGAGAATTTCTTTAATCCGGGAGGCGGTGGTTGCAGCAAGTCAGGATCACGCCACTGCATTCCAGCCCGGGTGACAGACAGAGACTCTGCCTCCAAAAAAGAAGAAAAAAAATGTCTAGCTTTGATCTTAGCAGCCAGGGCAATGCTGGACATATGGAGGGGTTCAATAAATGTTGGTGACCAAATGAAGTGATGCTGATTTTACCACTTACTCCAGTATTTTATATATACATATTGATTTATTTTGTTTGATTTTATATATTTGAATTTAGACATATGTAGATCTTGATTTTTTTTAATTTTTTTTTTTTTTTTTTTTTTTTTTGCAGAAGTAGACAGTGTGGCACAATGTCATATTCAGCTTGCACAGAGTTTAAGAGAAGAGGCCAGGAAGATGGAAGAATTCAGGGAAAAGCAAAAACTACAACGAAAAAAGGTTGGGTTTGCATGTGTGTTCAGATGTTTCCTTTCCTCCTATAGAAAACCGCAGGCTTGCTTGTTCGTTGTACTCCTCAGCTCAGCTCCCACCATCATGCAACCGTGACCTGAGAAATTATTTTTTGGAGTCCCCACATAGGGACTCAGTCCAGATGGCTATCTGCATTTCTGCACCCCAGGCCAGTGCCCTTTTTAAAAGTTCTTGTAGGACTCAGGGGTCCAGCTTGCATTCCTCTTCTTTTCAGATCTGCTGCCACTATTCAGACTATGAATGGAAAGGGGGAACCGTCTGACTTCAGTAGAATCTAGAACATCCCAGCTGGAGGGCTCCCAAGGCACACTCCTCATCCTGAACAAGGCAATAAGGGAAGGGAGACGTAGTGGGAGAGACTCCCACTGCCCCTGAAGACCATAATGTAGTCCAACTACCCTACTGCACAAATGGGAAAACTAAAGCCCTGGGAATTCCAAGTCCTTTTGTCTTCAAAGCAGCTATTTATAGGCTCTTTTTCATTCATGGGATTTACTCTAATCAACTACATGGAAGAAGTAGGGTGAACAAGAGTTAATAAAACTGGTAAATGTTTGGGATCAAGAAAAGAAGTCCAGGCTTATATCAAAGTATTAGACTAGACTAGCCACAACTCTATTCTCTCTCCCAGCCCTCCTTTTTTTTGAGATGGAGTTTTGCTCTTGTTGCCCAAGTTGGAGTGCAATGGCACCATCTTGGCTCACTGCAACCTCTGCATCCCGGGTTCAAGCAATTCTCCTGTCTCAGCTTCCTGAGTAGCTGGGATTACAGGTGTGCACCGCCACACCTGGCTAATTTTTTTTTGTATTTTTAGTAGAAACAAGGTTTCATCATATTGCCCAGGCTGGTCTCAAACTCCTGACCTCAGGTGATCGGCCCGCCTTGGCCTCCCAAAGTGCTGGAATTATAGGTGTTAGCCGCCGTGCCTGGCCAACTCTATTTTCTTCTATTTTGTTCCTGAAAGACTGGATAGTCAGGCTGACCCTGCAGCCATATAGGGCTCTTTTGGAATTTTTTTCTGTGTCTGGTCTTCAAGACTGGAACCCAGGTCTCACATGGAAGACTAGCTTTTCTCTATCTGGCAGCCAAAGATGTCTACCCTGGTCTTACAGCACAGGTCTTCATGACTTTTGGTGACCTCTTTCACCCTTCCTGGGGGTCCCTTTGGAAACCTTTCCTTATCCCAAGCCTGAGCTTGCTGTCTGCAATGAGCGTGTCAGACAAAAGCCAGCTGTTAAGGCTGATTCTATCCCGACCTCAGTCTCAGCAACTTTGCCTGTGGCTCTAGGTTGGAGTCTAGGTCCAGCTTCCCCGGCAGCCACTGGCATCTACGGTGGGTGGCAGCATCCTAAGAGCCTGCCTGCCTTGCCCCTACTGCTGTTTCACCAGCTGCTTTTAGCCCACTACTTCCTCCTCCATCTCATACTCGTGCTGTGCCTTTTGCCAGGAAGAAAAGGTAGAAATAAACATGGGAACATCCTGTCAAGTGCTTTGACATACTCTCTCAAGCTTGATTTCTCAGGTCGGAGGAGTGCCTCTGACCTGAATCCTTTTTCAGAGCAGAAATTGCATGCATGCGTATTAAACCCATTGGCTGGTCAGACCATTTTGGCTGATATATCCAGGACTGCCCACCTCTCTAGGGGAATTACAATTTTTCAGAATTAAAAATGTTTTAGACAACCAGAGTCTATGCACACATGATATCCCCTCAGAGGAGAGGAGAATCATTTTCTTGCATGTTTTAAGTGCCCTTGGTAGCCCTAGGCTTTTCACGGAGAGTTTTGTTAATTTTGCAAGGCTTCTGAAACTTCCTCATCCTAATAAGCTACAGAGACCAAATTATTTTAAGCTAGAATAACCTGCTCTGAACTCTGTGAAGCAATAGTGTAAGTTGCCTGTGCTCAGTCCCCTGCCACCCTCTAAGTTCCGTTTATTCTGTGTGTGTCCTACAGTGGGAAAAACCTTCACAGCTTTCTTTGAGAAGTCCAAAGTTTATGAATAAAATTGTAATTAACTTATGTGGAAATGAAGTCTGGGTTTTACTACTTCCTTATTTAGCTAGCTTTTTTTTTAAACCAGAATTATAAAACTTTGGAGAATGTGTCAATGCTAACTTCTCATTTTTCACTGGTCAGACCCATGCTTTGGTCTTTCACTTCTTGGAAATTAAGCCATTTCTACTTAACGAAAGCTATCAGTTTTTTTAAAAAATTTATTTAAGTAAATGAGGGTGCAGGAGGTACAGGTCCTGGAAGGACTGGTCAGAAGTTCAAGGTGTGCTCCCTCCAAACTAATGTTTTATGAAGGTGGTGATCAAGACATACATGGTCATCCTTCTCTCACTAAGCATGAGAGCAGGGCTGGACAGACAGACATGACCCAGGAATCATGGTAAAGTATGATGTGCCTTGCATAATGCGGGAGAAGAAGATGCCATCTGAACACACAGTGGGGACACTTAATGTCATCTGGGGGCTTGGGTAAACCGGGAAGAAGGACATTGATGCTAAAACCAGTGGGGTGAAAGGCTGTATAGAGGAATGAGACTCTCACTCATGGGTTTGGCAGGGTAGGGAGAGGTCTTAGGAGCCATTCTTAGCGATCTTGATGCTTGAGGGTCATGAGGTTTCTTCCCCAGTCCATAAATGTCCTTAGCGTGACAATAGCAACACATGATCAGTTGCTCTATCCTTTGGTGCTCATATGGTTTTGTCACCTCAGCTAAGATCGGGATGGTCATGGGAGAGTTTTGTGCTGCCTGTGTGGAGAGCCATCTCCAAACAAAGGTACCTCTGTGGTTACAGAGTCTGTGCTTCCAGTTTTTAGAATACAGCTTAAGGCTGGCATGGTGGCTCATGACTGTAATCCTAGCACTTTGCTGAGGTGAGTGGATCACTTGAGGTCAGGAGTTTGAAACCAGCTTGGCCAACATGGCAAAACCCCATTTCTATTAAAAATATGAAAATTATCCAGGTGTGATGGCACACGTCTGTAATCCCAGCTACTTGGGAAGCTGAGGCAGGAGACTCACTTGAACCCGGGGTGGCGGGTAGGCAGAGATCATGCCACTGTACTCCAGCCTAGGCAAGAGTGAGACTCTGTCTCAAAAAAAAAAATAAAAAGTAGAATACAGCTTGAGTGTGAGTAGATAGAAAAATAGGTCATGAAGCAGCTGTTCTAGTAATTTCTAGTAATTTCAGGGTTATAGGGGTCACTTGCAAGTTTCTTCTTCCTTCCCTACCCCCCCTTGCTCTTGCCCACCCCCCCTTGCTTTTCCCCACCCTATGGCAGAGATGGCTGTGTTTTTGCATTTCTCTGTGTTATCAGTAATAAAACACAGTCACATTTCCATTGGATTTGGTCTGAGCAGAAAGTCTGAGTCCCAGAAGAGACACTACCCTGAGGAGCTCTGAAAGGGCACCTTTGGCTCACTGGGTTCACTACAAATAGATCACCCTATAAGTGAACATGGACACAAGGACACATAAGTCCAGGTAGTGTAACAGACAGAGCTGGACCTGATGTCTCTGCCACAACTCATGAGTGACCTTGAGCAAAGCGTCTCACCTCTTGGGCCCCAGGATCCATGCCTGTCAGGTTAGGGAGGTGGATGGATGTTTTCTAGATTCCTGCCAAGTTTCAAAGGCCAGGAATCCATGAAGGCAGAGGGAGGAATGATAGGGGGTGAACAGGCTTGGCTGGTGGTAGAATGTTGCAGCCACCTGAGAGGTGTTTGAAGCAAGTGTTACGTAGAACTCACAGGTAAGGTGGCCTAGCTGGGGCCACAAAATATAATGTAGTAGCAGCTCCCAACTGCAAGAGTGGCCGTATGTATATTCAGTCTAGAAAAGATCTTGGAATAGACCAGCATTGCTAACTGAGCTGCTCTGTGTAGCCTGGGAAAATTGGGAACCATTATTAAATAAATAAACCCAGCTTCTCCTCCTGGCAGAGGGCCACAGTCATACATGTGGACTGCAGGTTCCTGCCTGCAGTGCCAGGGCTCTGCCATGTGTCTTTCCATGCCAGGCTCCTCTTGGAACCTTGTCTGTTCTCCGTGTCTCTATTCTCTTCGCCATTAACAGGCAAATGACCAGTTCCTGGCACTTCACTTTCACCTGGACTGGAAGATGACTGCTGGATTCTCTGAGGGCTCCTTTGAGGCTCTTCCAAGGGAATTTCATATACTCCACAAAGTTCATATTTGAAGTGAGACTATTCTCAGCATTCCATCCAGAGATCTTCGAAATTCATCTAACAATGTTTGTGTGTTATGGCAGCAGACAAAAACTTAAGTTTTGTGTGTCCGGAAGGAACTACATTTGAATTTTATTTTCAATATTGTATCATTTTTGCACAAAGTGTCATTGCTCATCTTGAATTATTGCATCTTTTAGTTGTTTTACAGTTTGGTTTTATAGAGCTATCATAAGGATAATGAGAATCTAGGGTAATAATGAGAAACAAGGGCACTGGAGTCAGGGTTCCTGGGTTCAAATTTCAGCTATTACTTGCTGTGTTACTTTGGGGTACGCTAATCAACTTCAGTACCATCAGGAAAATAGGAATGATAGTACTCACACAGTTGTGATGCGTGAAAACTGCTTAGTTTGTAAATGCTTGATAAATGAAGCTACTACGATAATGTCTAGGAAGTACATCTTTATTATTAACACCATTATTTAGGCTAACAAAATATTAACATCACAGCCACAATATAGAGTTTACTCCCAAGTGAGGCATTTACCTCACTTGGATGGGGTAAAAAGAATAGCAGGGCCAGGGGAGGTGGCTCATGCCTGTAATCCCAGCACTTTGGGAGGCCAAGGTGGGTGGATCACCTGATGTCAGGAGTTCTAGACCAGCCTGGCCAACACAGTGAAACCCCGTCTCTACTAAAAATACAAAAATTAGCAGGGTGTGGTGGTACAGGCCTGTAATCTCAGCTACTTGGGAGGCTGAATTGAAACAGGAGAATCACTTGAAGCCAGGAGTTGGAGATTGCAGTCAACTGAGATCACGTCATTGCATTCCAGCCTAGGTGACAGAGCAAGACTGTCTTAAAAAAAAATATAAAAGAGTAGAAGAACACCTTCTTTTAGTTGTCCTACAAACTCTTGTTTTCTTCATATTGACCAGGTCATGGATGTGTCACTGATGAGCTACAGAAGTGAATGTTTACAAGTACTGAATTTAACTGGGGTGATATATACTTACAGAACAAAGACCCCCTTTAAAATATAAATGGAACTTTAACAAAAGTTTTAAAATTCCTTTTTGAAACCAAAGTTCCTTGAGTCCAGATGATATGATGAGACTGCTCTAAGGTGATTAATGAGCCTCCAAGGTGTCTGAAAGTTCAGGCTTTGGTGTTTGACTGCCCAAGTTCAAAGATGGGCCCACTATTAGCTAAGAATAAGACTTTGGGCTAATTGTTTGGTCTCTCTTTTCTGAAGTTTGTGAAATGTGAGTAATCATTTTGAACACTTAACCCTCAAGATAAGCTGGTACTGATAATTATTTCTGTTTTTATTAATAGTGCTTATGATCTCTTTACAGACAGAGCTTATAATGGATGCTGTCCATAAACAAAAGAGCTTGCAATTCAAGAAAACCATGGATGTGAGTCACATTTTATTGTCTTTTTTGGGATAATGGTGACATTTTCTGAAATCCTGTGCTGTGTATGAGCATATTGCTACTCAAATAACATTTCAAAAATGTTATTATTTATTAGTACAGTGCCTTAGAGAAAACAGCCTTAAATGGTTTGGGTTTTCTTTTTTGTTGTTGTGCATATTATTACATAACCCAGAGATTAAGCTCAGCACCCAGTAGTTATCTTTTCTGCTCCTCTCCCTCCTCTCACCCTTCCTCTCAAGGAGACCCCAGCGTCTGTTATTTCCTTTTTTATATTCATAAGTTCTTATCATTTAGATTTCACTTATAAGTGAGAACATATGGTATTTGGTTTTCTGTGTCTGCATTAGTTTGCTAAGGGTGATAGCCTCCAGCTCTATCCATGTTTCCTCAAGACATGATTTCATCCTTTTTTATGTCTGCATAGTATTCCACGCTGTATATGTACCACATATTCTTTATCCAAACTGTCATTGGTGGGCATTTAGGTTGATTCCGTGTCTTTGCTATTGTGAACAGTGCTGCAGTAAACATTAACGTGCATGTGTCTTTATGGTAGAATGCTTTATATTCCTCTGGGTCTATACCCAGTAATGGGATTGCTGGGTCAAACGGTAGTTCTGCTTATAGCTCTTTGAGGAATCTCCATACTGCTTTCCACAATGGTTGAACTAATTTATACTCCCACCAACAACATATAAGGTTTCTCTTTTTTTTAAGGCCTTGGAAAGATTGAAAGTGACACTAGATAGTGGAAATACAATGGGGTTATCTTCCTGGTAACCTGGGAAAATAGAGCAAGTCAGTTTAAATATTTTAGGCCAAGATACAAAAGCATATAAAGTGTGTAATACCCTTTATCTTGTTGAATTTGCAGTTTTACCCTGTTACTATTTTGAATCTTGATTGCTTACCTATTTTATTGAATGATCCCTTTCTGTCTTAAGATATCTGAAAATTATAAAGACCTTTCCTCTAAGTAATTTATTTAAAAAATGCTTGGCAAGACAGAGATCAGACAAGTTGCTAGAAATATCTCCCTAGCTTTTATGAATCTGTTGACTCTGGATACAACAAACTGTTGTTAGAACATAGATGACTCCATCTTGATACAGAAGTATCATCATGACATTCTATAGGCAGGACGTAGTAGGGAAGTGCCACCAGTGTTGATAGCATATGCAATCTGTTCTGCTGCATTCTTTTTCTCTTTGATGCAGAAATCCCTCAAAAGCAATTGATAAATGGGGAATGATGTCAGTGTAATACAGAAATTGTGTTGGTTGATAGATGACTTTTCCCAGAACTTTTATATTTTAAACAATCTGGGGCAAGCTTTTTTATAATTACAGAGAAAGGCTTATCAAAATATCAAAATATAACTTTCCGGCCGGATATGGTGGCTCACTCTTGTAATCCCAGCACTTTGGGATGCTGAGGCGGGCGGATCACCTGATGTCAGGAGTTCGAGGCCGACCTGCCCAACGTGGTAAAACCCCATCTCTACTAAAAATACATGGTGGCATGTGCTTGTAATTCCAGTTATTTGGGTGGCTGAGGCAAGAGAATTGCTTGAACTGAGGAGGCAGAGGTTGCAGTGGGCCGAGATTGCACCACTGCCCTCCAACTTGGACGACAGAGCAGGACTACATCTCAAAAAATAAATAAATATATATATATATATGTGTGTGTATATATATACACACACACACACACATATATATGTGAACATATGTGACTCCATATAAGTATATAACTTTCTTACCTATTTCTTTTACACATCTTTAGAGCTGTATCAGCCATATCAGTGTTACAATTTTTGCTTCAGCTGTCAAAAATAATTTAGAAAATTCAGAGAAGAAAGAGAGATTATTATATTTGTCCCTTCTTTTTTTTTGCTTGCCATGTTCGTTTTTTTCTTCAAATATTCCAGGGTTTCTTAGTTTCCTTTTGTTCAGAACTTCCTGTCACTTCAGGAGAGACCTGCGAGTAACAAATACTCGTAATTATTTCAACTGAAAATGTCTTGATTTCCCTGTCATTTTAAAATCTAATTTTTAAAAATTGTAATGAAATACACATAACATTTACCATCTCGATTATTTTAAAAACTTTAATTCTAGTTGTCTCATTTTTTCTTTTTTTTAGTCGACATGTAATAATTGTACAAATTTATGAGATACAGAATGATATTTCATTATGTGTATATAATGCGTAATGATCAAATCAGGGTAATTAACATAATAACCACCTCAAACATTTATCATTTCTTTGTATTGTGAATATTTAATATCCTCTCTTCTAGCTTTTGGAAAATACAAAATAAATTACATCAAATGATTGACCATTTCCACCATATAGTGCTTCAGAACACCAAAAGGCATTTCTCCTATCTAGCCATAATTTTATATCTGTTAACCAAATTCCCCCCTCTTCCCTCATCCCTGTCCCAATTTCTGATACCATAATTCTACTGTCTACTTCTATGAGTTCAATTATGTTTTTGCTCCTACATATGAATGAGAACATACGGTATTTATCTATCTTCACTTAACATAATGTCTTCCAGGCTTATCCATGTTGATACTAATGACAGGATTTCATTCTTTTTATGGTAGAATAGTATTCCATTGTGTATATATGCCAATTTTCTTTATCTATTTATCTGTTGATGTACATTTAGGCTGATTCCATATTTGTCTACTGCGTATAGTGCTTCAATAAACATGGGGGTGCAAGTATCCCTTTGATATACTGATTTCCTTTCCTTGGGATAAATACCTGGTAGTGGGACTGCTAGATCATATATCAGTTCTATTTGTGGTGTTTAAGCCTGTAATCCCAGCACTTTGGGAGGCCGAGGCGGGTGGATCACAAGGTCGAGAGATCGAGACCATCCTGGTCAACATGGTGAAACCCCGTCTCTACTAAAAATACAAAAAACTAGCTGGGCATGCTGGCGCGTGCCTGTAATCCCAGCTACTCAGGAGGCTGAGGCAGGAGAATTGCCTGAACCCAGGAGGTGGAGGTTGCGGTGAGCCGAGATCGCGCCATTGCACTCCAGCCTGGGTAACAAGAGCGAAACTCAGTCTCAAAAAAAAAAAAAAAAAAAAAAAAAAAAAAGAAATCTCGTAGAGAAATCTCCATACGGCTCTTCTTAGTGGCTGTACTAATTAACATTCCAACCAACAGTGTGTAAGAGCTCCTTTATCTCTAAATCCTTGTCAACATTTGTTATTTTTTGTCTTTTTGATAAGAGCCATTCTAACTGGGGTGAGATGGTATCTCATTGTGGTTTGGTTTTGAGTAGTAGATATCTGATGATTAGTGATGTTGAGCATTAAAAAATATATTTGTTTACCATTTGTATGTCTTCTTTTGAGAAATGTCTACTCAGATCCATTGCTCATTTTTAAATCCAATTGTTTGTTTTTTTCTTTGCTGTTGAGTTGTTTGAGTTTCTTGTGTATTCTGGATTATCAGTCTCTTATCAGATGAATAGTTTGTATATTTTCTCCCATTGTAACCACTCTAAGTGTTCAATTGAGTGGTATTAAATACATTTATAAAATTGTATAACTGGCTGGGCACAGTGGCTCAAGCCTGTAATCCCAGCACTTTCAGGAGGCTGAGGCGAACAGGTCACCTGAAGTCAGAAGTTTGAGACCAGCCTGGCCAACATAGTAAAATCCTGTGTCTAATAAAATACAAAAATTAGCTGGGCATGGTGGTGGGCGCCAGCTGCTTGGAAGGCTGAGGCAGGGGAATTGCTTGAATCTGTGAGGCAGAGGCTGCAGTGAGCTGAAATTGTGCCACTGCATTCCAGTCTAGGTGACAGAGTGACACTCCATCTTAAAAAAAAAAAAGTTATGAAACCACCATCATCCATCTCCATACTCTTTTTATCTTATAAAACTGAAATTTGATGCCCATTAAACAATAACTTCTCAACTTCTTTCCCCAGCCCTTAGCAACCACCATTCTATGTTCTGTCTCCCTTTCATTACTTTTTTAATTAAAAAAATTTGTGAGCATATAGTAGGTTTATAAATTTATGGGGTATACATTTATGGGTACATAGGAGGTTTATAAATTTATGGGGTACATGAGATGTTTTGTTACAGGCAGGCAATGTGAAATAAGCACACCATGGAGAATGGGGCATCCATCCCTTCAAGCATTTATCCTTTGAGTTACAAATGATCCAATTACATTCTTTATTTAAAAATATGCAATTAAGTTATTATTGACTATAGTCACCATATCATGCTATCATCCTCTTCATTTTTAGAAGATATTTTCACTGGATATAGGGTTGTGTGTTAACAGTTATTTTCTTTTAGTGTTTGCAATATGTTGAGCCACTTCCTCATGGTCTCCATGGTTTCCAATAGGAAATCTGCTGTCATTGGTTTTCCCTTTTAGGTTTCCCTTTTAGGTTAGGTGTCATTTCCGTCTCTTTTAGCTTTCAGAAATTTGACTGTATGTCTTGGTATGGATTCCTTTGGGTTTATCTTGCTTACAGCTTAATCAACCTCTTGAATTTGTAGGTTTACTATGTCTTTTACTGAATTTGGAGAATTTTCAGCCATTATTTCTTCAAATAAGGACTTAAAGGTGGGCTTTTTCAGCCCACTTTTCCTCTTCTCCTCACCTTCTAGTATCACAGAGACATTAGTGTTATATCTTTTCTTATAGTGCAAAAGTCCCTGAGGCTCTGTTAATTTTTTTCAGCCATTTTCTCTCTGTTGTTCATGTCTGGTAATTTCCATTATTCTGTCTTCCAGTTAACCTAATTCTTTCTTCTGCCTTTCGATTCTCTTCTTAAGCCTCTATATTAGGTTTTCTAAAATTTTGGTTGTTGTATTTTTCAGTTCTAAAATTACCGTTTGGTTTTTCTTTGTATCTTCTATTTCTTTGCTGAGCTCTTCTATTTCTTTGCTGGTCCTTTCTTTGTTTCTTTCATTTGTTTCAAGTGTGAATCAAGTATAGGGGCACATGCCTACAATTCGAGCTATTCGGGAGGCTGAGGGGGAGAATCACTTGAGCCCAGGAATTCAAGGCCAGCCTGGACAACATAGTGAGACCCCCCCCATCTAAAAAAAAAGTGTGTTTGTAATTGCTTGCTGAATATTTTTATGATGAATGCTGTAAAATCTTTGTCATATAATTCCAACATCTCTGTTTTCTAGATTTGGCATCTGTTGATTGCCTTTTTGTTTTTTTTATGCAGTTTCTTAGCTTTCTGGTATGAAGAGTGATATTTGATTGATTTTGGGGGGATTTTTGGTATTGTGTCACAAGACTCTGGATTGTATTTAAGTCTTCTGTTTTAGTCAGCTTCCTCTGGACACCACTCCAGCAGGGGAAAATGAGGCATCATCTTATTACTGCCATGTGAGTGTGAAAGCCCAGGTTCCCTGCTCTTGGTCTCCACTGACACCACAGAGTGTGTGTGACCTAGTTAGTACTGGAACGTGGTTAAAGTTCTCACTCTCCATTAGACCTCCTTGGACACAACCACAGCAAGGAGAGGGTGTATATCATTATTTCCTGGTACAGGTGGAAGTCAGGGTTCCCCACATGGTTCACACTGACACTGTGTAGAGGAGGCTTTGTTACCTCCTGCTGGGAGGGAAAGTGTTGGTTCCCTGTTTGTTCTCTGATGCCATCTTGGCAGGGAAATTGGGTGCTCTCTACAGTCTGGTGTGGTGAGAGTTTACACTTTCCACTTGGCCTTTGATGGTGTGTAGTGGTGGGGGCCCCAGTTTTTTTTTTTATGTGGTGTTTCGCTGCAGTAGAATGGTTATTTTCTAAAGTTTCTGTCCTGCCAGGCTGCCCCCTTACTGGGCTTTTGGTTAGGAAAACAGATTTTTCTTGAGGCTTTTTTTTTTCTATTTTTGTCTATGACCATTGGTATTTCCGGGCTTCTTTGGCACTCAGTCTGTGATAAATGAGGCAAAAAGAAAATCCAGGGAACTGCTTGTCAGGTTGCTGTTTGAGTCCAGGGTCACTAGCCAGTGTGCCCTCTTCTCTCCACCTTTCAGAATTTTTTTTTTTTTTTTTTTTTTTTTTTTTAATGAGATGGAGTTTTGCTCTTATTGCCCAGGCTGAAGTGCAATGGTAGGAACTTGACTCACTGCAACTTCTGCTTCCCAGGTTCAAGCAATTCTCTTGCCTTAGCCTCCCAAGTAGCTGAGATCACAGGCATGCGCCACCACTCTTGGCTAATTTTGTATTTTTTTTTTTTTTTTTTTTTTGAGATGGAGTTTCGCTCTTGTTACCCAGGCTGGAGTGCAATGGTGCGATCTCCACTCATCACAAACTCCGCCTCCTGGGTTCAGGCAATTCTCCTGCCTCAGCCTCCTGAGTAGCTGGGATTACAGGCACGCGCCACCATGCCCAGCTAACTTTTTGTATTTTTAGTAGAGACGGGGTTTCACCATGTTGACCAGGGTGGTCTTGATCTCTTGACCTCGTGATCCGCCCGCCTCAGCCTCCCAAAGTGCTGGGATTACAGGCATGAGCCACCGCGCCCGGCCTAATTTTGTATTTTTAATAGAGATGAGGTTTCTCCGTGTTGGTCAGGCTGGTCTCGATCTCCAGACCTCAGGTGATCTGCCCACCCTGGCCTCCCAAAGTGCTGGGATTACAGGCATGAGCTACTTTGCCTGGCCCAGCGTTTTCTTATGTTTGTTTTACATATACTATGTAGGGTTTTTACTTGTGCTAATGTGGAGGAATGGGCAAAAGTACACCTGTTCCATCTTCCCAGAAGTTTTTTTTTTTTCTTTTTCAGATGGAGTTTTGCTCTTGTTACCCAGGCTGGAGTACAATGGTGTGATCTCAGCTCACCGCAACCTTCGCCTCCTGGGTTCAAGCGATTCTCTTGCCTCAGCCTTCTGAGTAGCTGGGATTACAGGCACCACACCCAGCTAATTTTGTATTTTTAGTAGAGATGAGGTTTCTCCATGTCGGTCAGGCTGGTCTTGAACTCCAACCTCAGGTGATCCGCCTGCCTCCCAAAGTGCTGGAATTACAGGCTTAAGCCACCTTGCCCAGCCCCAGAAGTTTTTTTAAAAGGTATTTTTGCAGTATTTTGTGGAGTCATAAATGTGATCATAGCTCATCAGTCTTATGCCAAGAATCTGACTCTATCTTCAGGAATCATCCAAAATCAAGAAAAACAAAGCACGAACATGTGCCCTACTTATAATAATGAAAATTATAAATTATTTTATAACCAATACTTGCAGAAGGATAAATTATGTAACCTTTAAAAAGACAATTTTGAAGACTGTTGCAACAGAGAAAAATTGCTACATTAAAAAATAGAGGAGAATAGAGAAAAATTGATAACTCTGACAATATTAAAAGATAAGACTTCTTTACAGTGAAAGAAAAATATTATTACCTTATACATAGTTCCATGATAGATGACAAATTGGGAAAAATCTTTGTAAGTGTATTATGTAACTTATAGCTGGTTGGTATTCCTGATATACTGAGCTCTTACAAACCAAAAATAAGGAATGCTCCAATGGAAAAGTAGGTAAAAGACATGTAGTAGAAAGGATATACCCCTGAAAGACATGCAAATAAAATAACGATATGCTAACATTTTCACTTCAGAGTTAGAAAAGATTAAAAATACCGACTAAGCTTGGTGTTGGTGACAGTGTGAGGAAAACACAGATATTCTTATACATTCTTGGTAGTAGTATAAATTGGTGCAATCATTTTGGGGGGAAGTCTGATGTATTTATACTCTTTTGCCAGAGAACTACACTTCTAGGAATATGTCCTGTATAGATAAATTTGCACTACTCAAAAGAAAATCAGAATTTTTTTTGTTATAAAAAAATGAGGCCAGGTGCAGTGGCTCACATCTGTAATCCTAGCACTTTGGGAGGCTGAGATGGGTGGATCATGAGGTCAGGAGATCGAGACCATCCTGGCCAACATGTTGAGACCTTGTCTCTACTAAAATACAAAAAAAAAAAAAATTAGCCAGTTGTGGTGGCAGGTGCCAGTATTCCCAGCTACTTGGGAGGCTGAGGCAGGAGAATCGCTTGAACCCAGGAGGGGGAGGTTGCAGTGAGCTGAGATTGTATCACTGCACTCCAGCCTGGCGACAGAGCGAGACTCCATCTCAAAAAAAAAAAAAAAAAAAAAAAAAAAAAAAAAAAAAGATCCAGTGCTTTCAAGTACAGAAAAAGTGAAATAAGATAAATGTTCACAAATAGAGGATTGGTTAAGAAAATTATTCTGTATATACATATATAAAACAAATACGTGTGTTTATATACATATATAAAACAAATAAATTAAAATTATTGAGCTGCAGGAATGATGCTTGATACAGAGAAATGTCTCCAACTTATTGTTGCATAAAAAGAATTGTTACATAAATATTGTTGCATAAATATCTTAGGTTCTTGCAATTATGAAAAAATATGAACTTATATTTCTACGTCTGTAGAGCATGGGAAGAGAATTGTGATCTTGTTTGCTGAAAGGTTAACCTTAACTGAATTGCATAGGATGCTGAGAAATGTGGAGAAGCACATGAAATATTTGATGAGATCAAACCATCTCTGCAGAGGCATCGTTTTTCTTTGTAAATTACTAATAATATACATGTGAACTCCTAGGTCTTGAACTCCTGAATTTTATTGGCTTTGTGGGTTTGAATTTCATTTATAAACACAATTTTGTTTATAGATGTGTATTAGCTTTATCTACTTTTAAAATATATATTTAAGAATAAATACATGCATATATAAAATTATATATAGAATCTTCACTTTACAGATGAGGAAACTGAGGCACAGAGAGGTTAACTCATTTGTGCAAAAACACATGGACCATGGTGGGGCTGGGATTCCAATCCAGGCCCTCTGCCTTCAGTGCGTAATCTCTGGTTTGCAGACATCCTCAGAGAAACCGGAACCAGGCAGGAGTATCCTCATTCTTAGTCAAGCATTCTTTCTCATAATTTTTATTTATTAGCTAACTGTTTGAGTCACAGCTTTGTTGGTTTTCTCCCCACTTCCTGGAATTAAGAGAAAGCAGCTTTACTGTTGAAAAAAATCTTTGCTTTCATAGTTGAAATAGAAACTTATTTTTATGATTCACTAATGGTTGTAGTTTGTGAACTGTTTCCATAATGCTGGTGGTAATGGTAGCACAGGATAGACCATGGCTACCTTTAAACTACATAAAACAAAATTCTTTAAATAAAAAAGGAATACTGGCCAGGCGTGGTGGCTCACGTTTGTAATCCCAGCACTTTGGGAGGCTGAGGCGGGGGGATCACCTGAGGTCTGGAGTTCGAGACCAGCTTGGCCAACATAGTGAAACCCTGTCTCTACTAAAAATACAAAAATTAACTGGGCATGATGCCGCTAGCCTGTAGTCTCAGGTACTAGTGAGGCTGAGGCAGGAGAATCACTGGAACCTGGGAGTCAGAGGCTGCAGTGAGCTGAGATCGTGACACTGCACTCCAGCTTGGGTGACAGAGCTAGACTCTGTCTCAATCAATCAATCAATCAATCAATAAGGGACACAGATATCTTTAAGCAAAATAAATGATGGCATTGGTGCCCTGCCTGCTGTTCACATGCTGTGTTGAGGCACATCAGAATATTGAGGCTTTGTTAGAATTAGAGTGAGTTGGTACCAAATAACCAAATGATTGTACATAACATTCTGAGGATTATGAGTATCTCATAAATTTTAGACCACACATTTTAGAGTTACATAAATATTTTAATTTTTGTTGTTGGTGTTATTTTGAGATAGAGTCTCACTCTTTCACCCAGGCTGGAGTACAGTGGCATGATCAGAGCTCACTGCAGCCTTGAACTTCTGGGCACAAGCGACCGTCCTAGCTCAGCCTCCCAAGTAGCTGGGACCACAGGTGTGTGCCACCATGCCTAGCTAAGTTTTGTATTTTTTGTAGGGATGGGGTTTCACCACATTGCCCAGGCTGGTCTTGAACTCCTGGGTTCAAGCAATCTACCCACTTCAGCCTCTGAAAGTGTTGGAATTATCGGCATGAGCCATGGTGCCCAGCCTTAATTTTGTCAATTTCAAATTCCATCTTTTGTATCAGTTCATTTTTAAAGCTCATGTATTTTTTATTGCCAAATAGGAGCTATTACTTCCTTGATCAGGTTGCCACTGTTACATAATTTGAAAAAGGGCTAGAGAGAGAGGGTGAGCTTTCAAAGATTGATAAGAAGAGGATTTGCCCTCTGGGAGCCCATGGCTTAGTGACAATCAGAGTGCTAATCAGAGGGCCCTGTCCATGCTGGACTTCCTGCACCAAGGGGGGCTGCATTTCAAAGTTACATTCAGCTCATTTGTTTTGGTCCTCTTTGTTCATAATGGCAAAGGCAAAGAAGAACTACAAGCAGAAATGCCGGGACAAAGATGAGGCAGAACAGGCCGTCAACCGGAGTGCCAACCTGGTAAACCAGAAGCAACAGGAAAAGGTACCTGGGAGGGCTGACAACCTGAAAAATGCGAGATTTACCTGTATCAGGCTAGAGCCAAGTATGAATCTTCGTAAGAAATGAACCTGTACCCTAAACCTCAGGAGTATCTTCCTTCACATTTTGGGGTCTTCTGAACCTGAAAAACCACTGCCACATTTTTGGGGGTTGGGGCAAGAGCGATAGCAGCATAGTCATGAGGGAGGGAGTGGGGGTGATAAGAGGTTGGAGGAGTTTCACAGTTATTTCCATTTTCCTTAGAAGACTCGGCTCATGTATTCTTTGGAGTCAGGCTGCCTTTTGCTTGGGTGGATTACAAATTTAACTTTGTAAAATCTAGAGATAAGATTTCTGCAACCAGAGGGTGGCATGTGTCTTTAGGAAGACACTAGGCAAGATACTTCACGGATATTTTCCAAGATGGGTAAGACTGCAGGGCACACTGAATGATTTGCTCATGAGGGAATTGTACATAGGTCTTGCACTAGACCTGGTCTCTCCATAGTTAATGCTTTTCAATCTCTTTTGCCTATGGAAGCTTTGCCTAGCATTCTCAACACTTGCTCTTTTTTTTATTTGTTTGTTTTCACAGCTTTTTGTGAAACTGGCAACTTCAAAGACTGCAGTTGAGGACTCAGGTGAGGAGGTAGTTCCTACAAATGGGGGAGGGCTGCTGGTGGAGTTTACACGATCGTAAATGTGCCCCTGAGAAAGGGAGTTTTATATACTTTAAACAGAGCACATATGGATATACAGCAGGATTAGAGGGATATCAGGAGGGGAAAGGGAGGAAAGAAGGGAGAGAGGAAGGAAGGGAGGAAAGGAAAGAAGAGGAGAGAAGAAGGGAGGGTGTGTTAGAATCCCAGAAGGTGGGAGGAAGCTATGAGCAGCCGTTTCTGGCCTCTGTCTGGTTAGATCTTGCTGCCTTGCATGGGAATGAGTGGTGGTGGTGGAGTCATGTGACAGCAGCTTTGTAGTCAGGTGCTTCCTCTGATATACCGGGGCATCTATGTAAAAGCCCATTTCAGCCCTGGTAGCCCTTATCTATTGTGAAACAGCCAAGCTTCAAGGCCTTGTTATCACTGAAATCTAAGACCCAAACCAGGCATTTGCAAAAGCTTTTAATTCTCAGAATATCCTGCAGGATATATCCCTCATAACTGTGATTACGTAAGATCTTAGCCTCTAAATTAGAAACTAAAGTGACTTTGTGCCCCTTTAGGGCTCAGGGTAGTTCTCTTCTCTGCATCCGTCATCAGACAATTCTGAAAATGAAAAGTGATGGGAAATGCTGAGGTGGGATGAGACAAAGAAAACTCTGGCTGAGGTTTCTTATCAGCTTTCACTTCTCCTTCCTTAGAACATTTCTTTTTCAATGTTTGGTTCAGTGTTTAAAAAGAAAGTGATACCCTCCTTCACTTGCTTCACAAAATATAATGAGGGTGAGAGATGCAATAACTCCCAATGCTCAGAGTCCTGGGGGCCTTGTGAGCTCAGCACAACTCCAGTGAATTTCTGTTGCCATCTCAGATGAGCCTGTGGATGTATCTGGGAGCCACCTTCCTGTCTAGTTTCTGACCCAGGTCTCTCCCTTCTGTTGCAGACAAAGCATATATGCTGCATGTCAGCACCCTGGATAAGGTCCGAGAAGAGTGGCAGAGTGAGCACATCAAGGCCTGTGAGGTACGCGTAGGGTAACCCAGAAGCTGCTGCGGGGGGATGGGGATGAGGAGGATGGGGGGTGGGGATGGGACAGTAGGGAGTGGGGGGTGAGCTGTCTGTCCAGAACCTGGAGAGTCTACTTTTGTAGAAATGATCTGTCCCGATTCTCAGAGAGTTACAGAGCTTGAGGGCAAATTAGAAAGCAAAAATTTGGCTGGATCTGGTGGCTCATGCCTATAATCCCAGCACTTTGGGAGGCCAAGGCGGGTGGATTACCTGAGGTCAGGAGTTCAAGACCAGCCTGACCAACATGGTGAAACCCCATCTCTACTAAAAATACAAAAATTAGCCCGGCATGGTGGCACACACCTGTAATCCCAGCTACTCGAGACTCTGAGGCAGGAGAATTTCTTGAACCTGGGAGGGGGAGGTTGCAGTGATCCAAAATTGTGCCATTGCATTCCAGCCTGGGTGACAGGGCAAGGCTCTGTCTCCAGAAAAAAAAAAAAAAGGAAGACAGAAATCAGAAATTTAAGTGAAGAATGGAAGGAACTGGAATAGTTTTTCCCAAACCTTGTCTGCCTTATTCCCATCCTGGCCATGCTGTCCAACTCTTCAAAGCTTTAGTCTAATGTTGGGTTAGCACAGGCATAGCTGAATCAGCAAATGGTTGATTAAGTAATTACCTTTGGAGAGCCTGGCCCGTACTCGAAAGGTTCTAAAGGGAATGCTGACAGCAAGTAAGCAGGCTTTGGAGGTTGGTTTGTTCAGTTTTTGTTTCACTCTATCACCCAGGCTGGAGGGCAGTGGCATGATCAGAGCTCACTGCAGCCTTAAAGCGCTCAGCTTAAATGAAGTAGATGGGACTACAGGTGTGTGCCACCATGCCTCATTAATTATTTATTATTTGTTTTATTTTTTAAAGAGACAGGGTCTTGCTATATTGCCCAGGCTGGTCTCAAGCAATCCTTCCACCTCGGCCTCCTGAGTTGTTGGGATTAGAGGCATGAGCCAACATGCATGGCTGGAGGTTTTATTTTTTAACTATCCTCATACCTTCAATTTTACCACTGCTCCCTTGCATTTGCCACAAATGACCTCACAATTTCCAAGAGAAAATAAAAAAACATAACTTGGAAGCTTTTTAAAGAAACTTAAGTTTCTGTCACCCTGCCTACACATTTTCGTCCAGTGGTTCTCAAAGTGAGGTCCTATGACCGGTAGCATCAGCATCACCTGGGAACTTGTTAGAAATGCAGGTTCTCACACCAATCCAGAGCTACTTAATCAGAAACTCTGGGGGTAGAGCCCAGCAATCTCCGTGTTTATAAGCCTTCCAAGTGATTCTGATGTGAATTCAAGTATGAGAATCATTGACAGACACGCTTGCCCCACTCCTTTTTCCCTCTTAGCATGGAAAAGGGGCTATTCCTCATTCAAGTCTTTCTCATCCAGCTAGCCTTTCCCCACCTTCTTGGGCATACAGAACTTGTGAATTTCTGTTTCCTTGTACACAGACTCAGCTCTTTCCTAGCTTAAAAACTCACCAGTTCAGCTGGGCACGGTGGCTCATGCCTGTAATCCCAGCACTTTGGGAGGCCAAGGTAGGCAGATCACCTGAGGTCAGGAGTTCAAGACCAGCCTGGCCAACATAGTAAAACCCTGTCCCTATTAAAAATATAAAAATTAGTAAGGCGTGATGGTGGCACCTGTAATCTCAGCTACTTGGGAGGCTGAGGTGGGAGAATTACTTGAACCTGGGAGGTAGAGTTTGCAGTGAGCGGAGATCGTGCCACTGCACTCTATCCTGGGCAACAGAGTGAGACTCCATCTCAACAACAACAACAACAACAAAAACCCAGCAGTTCTTGCCTTCTATCTATGACCCCCTACCAACTCCACCCTTCTTCACAGCCACGCTTTTTGAAGGAGTTGTCTTCAAGTCCATTTTATCCCGTCTGCCCCAGCCTGTGGCATCTGGGATTTGCTTCCCTGCAGCTGCTCTCTTGGAGGGCACCAGCAATCCCTTGATACAAGAGCCAGTGGGGCTTTGCTGTTTCTAATCTTATTTGACCTGTCTTTGTTATCTGATACTGTGGGTCAGTATGCTTCTCTTAAAACACTGTTTTCTGTTTTATCTCTTTAACTCCACACTCTTAGGGGAAAGCCTGGAATGAGGCCATTTTAAAATAAGGTTTTAAAAACATGTAAAGCAATATCATATATGTCTTATGGATACATATATAGTGTAAAAACCTGCATAAAGTCTGGGTGGGG